>NC_056749.1:383810744-384000744 GCF_019279795.1 Protopterus annectens
AAAATCAGCCAATCAAAACTTACTGACTTTTTATCTTTGAAATTATAGTACAGTGGAGATATGGGAATGTGCCCTTTACCCACCATGTGAGATCTCAGCGTAGGTATATATAATTAGCAGGGGAGTGTTGGGGTGATTGGAGGCTTATCTCCCTGTTTTGTAATTATTTTTCATTTTTTTATGGATCAATGTTTTGTCTTTCAACCATTTGATTTTGAACATTTGTTAATTAATATTCTGATATTCTGAGCATTCAAGAAACAGTTTATATATATATATATATATATATAGAGAGAGAGAGAGAGAGAGAGAGAGACACACACACACACACACACACACACACACACACACACACACACACACACACAATTGCACCACCACATCTACTCTTATTTATATATTCCAACTCAGAGATTTCATAATACTGGCAACAATGCTTATTCTGCAACCCCCAGATTATAGTGATTGCACTCATCTGTCAGTCAGCTCTTTTGCCAACCAAAGTCTGTCAACAAAACAGCCATTGACTATTCCCATAGTGGGCCAAAGTGACACCTCCTACATATTTATGAAATGAAAGAAAGACTTGGTCAGGCTAGAGTCTTAACTGTGTAATACTGTAAACCTCCTGTAGTGGAGGCCCCTGGGTTTATGCAAATATCCCCCAAAGGACATACCAGTATTTCTGCTTTAGGGCTTCTGAATCCCCATGACTTTTTGCTTTTTATTTTTAAGTCATTTTGGGCATATTCAGGCCAATAAAGCAAACCATTTGACTTCAAGCAAAGCTATAAGACTATTGCTTGTAGAGGAAGATGTGTTTGTAACACCTATGAAGTGGTTTACATTGCATATTTTTGATCTTGTGATGGATTTTAAATAGAAAAAAAACAAAAGAAAACTGTGAAAGAGAATTCAGGAACACACATGATGCAAAATGAAAGGATACTAAAAATGTACTTTACAGGCATTATAATGAATATACGAACTTTAAGATATCTGTATTTTCTAAGCTTGAAAAGGTTTCTAAGGATTCCATGGGAGGGTTATGGAGTAATATTTTAGAACAAAAACAAATAATGTGTCAGTTGCATCATAATGTAGCAGCACCCCCCATATGAATGGAATGATAGTGCTGCTATAAACACTACATTATACATAAGGTACTCCAGATTATAACTGGAGTTTTTTTTAATTATTTGTATTAATGACATTTAAATTACTTTTATATTTGTTTAGTAGCACATGCTATATACTGATTACTTTTTAAACCTTTGTAATCTGTGTTTCCTTTTTTATAATTAATTGTTCATTTATAGTGTTAGATATTTTTTATGAAGCATTTATTCAAAGGATTTACTATTATTTTTATTTTATTTACTTTACATTTGTTGACCGGGCTAGTCCAGCTGGATATATGTCCATTTTCAGTGGAGGCCTGGGGAGAAAAGCTCCAACGATATTACAAGTAATTCACAGAAACAGTCAATATAAGGTAAAAATTATTAACACATTGAGTCAGAACATGAGATATAATTGCAGACAGGCATAGTCATAGCAGGAAATTACATAAACAAAGTTTAGTAGATATTTGCTATACAAATTCTAAAAATATAAGTATATAATATGGAAAAAGGTGAAAAAGAAAATAATTAAAATATTTAAAAAAAATTTTTATTTATTTATTTATTTTTTTTTACATATGTCTATAGGATGTTGTGTGAAGAGGAATTAAGGAGGAAAGGAAAAAGAAAGGTTAATCTGGGTTGTTACAGGAACAAAGCCAGTGTTTATTGAGATGTGTTTTCAGCTGTTTTTTAAAGAGTGGAAGACTAGACAAAGATGAGATATCAGATGGCAGTTTGTTCCACATTTTTCCAACAGAGTTAGAAAAAGGCTGTCACCTGCAGAGTTATTGGGTATGGTAATATTAACCAGTAGTTTGTTTGAAGAGCGTAGGTGTTTCAAGTTATTATAAGGCGTAATGAGGTTAGAGAGAATTGGTGTTTTAGAAGGCTGATATAGAATTTTGTGAGCAGTTAAGAGCTGTTGATAAATCAGCCTGTTAGGAAGTTCAAGCCAGGCTAGTTGTTTTAGGTTATGACAGTGATGGGTTCTGAAGAGGGATCCTGTGGCAAATCGAGCAATATTATGGTAAGATGTAGCAAGTTTCTTGAGGTTATTTTTAGAGAGATTGGTATAAATAGTGGAAGCATATAGAAGGGTAGAGATAAGGTGAGAACTAGCTAAGCTGGTCCGAACTTCAGGTGTAAGGAATGGTTTGATTCTATAAAGGGAACCAATCTTTTTGTTTATTACTTTTATTGTGTTGTTTATATGAGAATCAAAATTGAGATTGTTGTCAATAGTTATTCCTAGTAGTTTTGTAGTAGCATCAGGAGAAATCAGAGTGTTATCAGAGGAAGTAATAGAGAAATTAAGAGAGCTTGATTTGTGGGTAGGTGAGAACAATAGCAACTTTGTTTTCTTGAGTTTGAGGAGTAGGCAACGGTCAGAGAACCAGTGTTCAACAGTGGAAAAAGCTTTTTGGGTAAGTGACAGGAGTTCAGTCTGAGAGGAAGCAGTGCAGATTATAATGGAATCGTCTGCATATTGTATGCAAGTAGTGTTTGGAATAGCTGACTGGAGGTTGTTAATAAATATAGAAAATAGGAGTGGGCCAAGGATAGACCCTTGAGGTACACCTAAAGAGATAGGAAGGAGATTAGATAGTGAGTTTTTCCAAAGTACTGCCTGCTGACGGTTTTCTAGGTAAGATGTAAACCAGGATAAGGAAGAAGGATGAATTGAAAGAGATTTTAGTATATGCAGAAGGAGTTTATGGTTAACCATGTCAAAAGCTTTTGAAAGATCTATGAAGATAGAAGATGATAGATTAGTGTTGTTACGGTTATGGTTGATAGCGTTAGTAAAGGAGAGTAATGCAGTAGGTAACCCTATTACCAATTATGTATGTGATCAGCTGATGGTAGAATAACATACGACTTGAATGTATATAAAACTGGCATCATTGATTCAACATTTTCTGAAGAAGTCTAAGGAGAGAGGTGAACAGAAGTGCCAAAAATGTTTTATTAAACAGCTTGCTGTATGGATTTTGGCTCTTGCAGTTTTGTTCCATCATGCATTTCAGTATATATACTTTTGGTTTGTTTCTGATTTGGGTGCATTTTTGACTGGACTTTGTATATTTTAGAGTTGACTCCCACTTCATCAAAACAATAAAATAAGTCAGTGTTGGATTTGTAATACATTGACTCAAGATGAACATTTATATCATTAGCGGAACAGAAGCAGATCTCTCTCTCTCTCTCTTTTTATGTGTGTGTGTATTTGTTTGTGCGTATGCATGCGTGCGCGCACACACACATATATGTGCAGAAGCAGATGTGTGTATCTGTTTGTATATCTGCTCATATTTCTTCCTGTAGTCTGGTGTTTGGATTCCAAGCAAGAGGTCCCTACCAGCTATAATGGACTTACTTTTATTTAATATAGCTGAGAGTGTGGCAGATAAAACATTCTCCAGTTTATCTGTTAGATTGTAAGCTCTATCTGTTAGATTGGAAGATCTTTTCCAAAAGGAACAGTTCTCATTTATTCATTGTTAAGCAGAGTCAGTTCATTTAGAATAATGGCATCCCTGATAATTCTACATTTGTCATACGACTTCTCCATATACTGAGAGGGCATCAGGCTATAGGTATTTCAATCTAAACTGAAAGAATGTGGTTTGGAGCTAAGGGAAAATAGGGCAGAGGAGAATAGATTATCATTAAAAAAGAAGATGGAGAGGGTGGAAGTTATAACATCTTCCTGTGTTAGTTGTGGCATTTAGGACGGAGTTGATCCCATCTCCCTTTGTTAACTGTGGCATTCAGTAAACACCACCTGATTAGAGGTTTCTAACCAAACACTGGAAATTTGCCTAGGACAGTGTTCAATTGCTTCAGGAACCACCAGCCAAAAGCAATACGCTTAGAAACAAAACTAATCATCTCTAATGGAAATTTTTTCTTGCAAATACATAATGTCAGAGCAATTATGTGGCAAAACATGAAGTAGGGGAGAACAAAGTGCAAAAAAAAGTATAGGGAAACAGGTTTGAGGGAAGGCAACTGCCATAAACCTTGCAAGGATCTGGCAGGTTCATTTTACAGGTATGGTAAATCAGTTATCAGTTTCAGGGAGGAGGGGAAAAAGTTAAGCTAACCTAATTTGCTGGTTCATGGGAAAAGAAGGGAATTACTCAGGAACAGGAGCTGACTTATCTCTAACTACATAACAGACGGATGGAAAGACATGATACCACAATTCTTATATGTAATCAGATCATAAGGATGGTCCTGCAGCTTAAATGCTACAGTACACAGAAAGAATGAGTTTCCATATATGCAGGCATCAGTGAGTAAAATATGACATTTGGGATGGCCTTGCAAAAAAAAATCTAAGTTAAAGGAAGGAAACCTGGTAGAGCAAAATATTTCAGATAAACTAGGGGTAATGTCAAATGCTTTAGATGATGAAACAATATGTGCACAAGTAATTTAATTTTATTTCAGTGGTTCTTTACTTCTGACAGACTGTTAGTAAGAGTAAAAATCTGGTACTACAGGCTATAGTTGTACATCCTATGGTGCTAGGGTGGTATGTCTGTTTTCTGTGTGTGTGTGTGTGTGTGTGTGTGTGTGTGTGTGTGTGTGTGTGTGTGTGTGTGTGCCTGCCTCTCTGTCAGCAGAACAGGAAGAAAATTTCTGGGTGAGACTTTTAAGAAAACCATAATGTTGTACTTGACGTGTGAATGAGTTTTAATCACATGCTCTAGAACCCTGATTATTTTGAATTGTTAGTTCAGCTACTGACTTAAGTCCTACGATTGCAGAGCCAATAAATTAGGTCTTATGACACACAAGGTGTTTATGGGGATGGTCAGGAAGTCTCTGGGTCATATGAGTTGAAAGGTAGGTAGAATATTTCACAAACAGACTGAATATGGTACTTCTACAATGTAGGTGTAGGATATGCCTCTCAATCTCTTAGAACAAGAATTATAGACACAGCCAAAAATAATGGGGGTCAGAGGTCCAAAATCGGAGACAGAGCTCAAATATTACTCTTATAAACTTAGAAAGTTGCTAGAATGTTCTAAGTTTTACATCAGGAAGGATTTTCTGGGGGATATGATGTCTGAAACTTAAATGTCTTTATTTAATGACTTCAGTTAACAACTATTTGCCAGAAACCCACAACTTTTATGATGACAAACCAAACATATGAGGTAAAAATGTGAAATGTTTCATAATTCTGGAGATTTGAGAGGTATGGTATAGGATAAGATCTGATAAAATTTATAGTTACCTAGGATACTGATACATCCTCTTGTTGGACATCTAATATAAAATATTTTCATTCTTTGATCTGTTTTAATGATATCAGCTACCAGTATAGTTACTGGTGCAACTGTATAGACATTATATTTGTAATATGATTACTGATCCATAGAGAAATTGCAATACAAAGAGCATACACTCAAGTCAGTGTGTGCATGCACATATATAACACACATGTGCGCCTGCACAGATACAAAAAAGAACCTAATGGCACTTACAAATACTTGCTAGTAAATGCCTTCTGTAACTCAAATATGAGTCTAGTACAGAGGAAATGACAGGAAGGCATTATTGCTCAAATATAATCTAGTGGTTTGCTCATAAAAGATTCTGACCAATTAACAAAATGTACATCAAATATTTAATTTAGTAGGTATTATGTCTTTCACTGTCTTTGTGTTGTATTCATCAGTTCAAGTAAATCATTGGCAGACAGCAGAAACACATTAAAATTGATGAAATTAAATACACACCATTTGAGGCATCATTCTACTACATTATCAAGATACACAAAGATGTGACTTCTTTTTTTACTTCCTGTAAATGGAATAACATGACTTACACATTTCTTTCAGAATACAGAATTAATAAATAATATACCCAAGGGTATAATAGCAACATGTCTCGTTATTCAGTATCCTCATGTAAGTGGCTCCAGAATGATATATGCTTGCTAAACAACAGCTCCGTTTGTTAGACATGCACAAAAAGGCCTTGTATATCTGACACAGTGTGTTATGGATTGCAGTACTGTATCCTGTTATCCTAACAGCAATGTGCTCTTTAATTCAGTCCTAAGGGGATTCAGTTTGAACTAAGTAGACACAGTATAAAACAGGGCACTGTTCAGTAAGGTAACTGATTTATGTCCAGTCCCGTGACATTATGTAGTCATTGTGTGACTTTGAGAAAACCACTGAACCTTGCAAGGTATGTTTGGCTCACAGCTACAAAATAAGGCAGAAGCAGGATTCCAGTTGAAATAAAAAAAAAAAACTGTCACAGTAAGAGAATCTATTGCAAATGACCTGTGTAATATAAATAAGACAATCTGTACAGCTTGAATGCTCTTTGTATATAAACATTTACCTCTCCATATATTTTTTTTGTTTCTTTTTTTCTCCCAATGTTTTGATACAGACCTAAAAAAAGCCAACACATATATTTTATTATTAATAAGGTTTCAATGTATGTGGCTTTCAAACACAATTATTTTCACCATATCAGAATTTACATTTAATAAATGAAAAATTAACAAAAAAAATCTGTAATTATCTAATCCGAAAATTGAATTTATATACCTGTTGTTCAGTAACTGTAAAGATATATATTGTCTAAGACAATATCAAAATGAATGAGATTCTATAAGACAGATGGACTTTGTTCATACTGTAATTAGACTGCTATTAACTATAAGGGAACCAATGTGTATATTATTTGTGATAGTTCATACACCATAAGCTATAAAATAAAATGACAAAAATATGAGCAAATTATATTAATTTAAAAAGTGGTATCTATTCATTCTCGGATGCCTCCTTTATCTAGGCCTGAATCATGGTGGGAGAAGAATGACAAAATATTCAGACACTCACTCAGTGCAAGGGAAAGAAAGTAATCTTGAACAGATAACCAGATAACCACAGGATGCGCATGTGCACCCACACAAACACACACAAACACAGAAGTGCAGTCATAGTAAACATACCTATCGACAAATCTTTATTTCATCTATGGTATGTTGTTGGCATGCAGAGGGAAAATGGAGAACTCCATAAAGTCCAATCGGACACTGAGATGGCATGCAGACTTAGGACAGAAGGTATCCAAGCCAGGAACCAAACACATGGATGCACACATACTATTAATACCTACAGTTAGATCTGAGGATCTCCATTTAATCTAAAGATGTTTTGTTCCCCCCCTCCTTGAAGAAAATGTAACATCCATAAATACAGAGTGAGTACTCAGATTGAATGGAGAGACTGCACAGGTGGCAACTTTGCCAGAAATCAAACTGGAAAACCAAGCACTGTGAAGAAGCAACATGAAACACTAGACCATTTTCCAACCTTGAAAAGCAGTAAGACCATAGATGTGTATACTACTGTAAAGAGTTATTCTGCAATGCTACAACATGTGAATGAAAAGGTCACCGAGTTACAGTTTTATGGTAAAGGAACATGATTCAGAAAGAGAATTAAAAATCTGACTGATATGTCTGAAGGGCTGCTGGTGGCTACAAGAGGTAGAAAGAAGATGGTCTTGGTCCCAGGACATCTACCTATATTAACTTTCCTGAACAAAGTATCTGCACATTTGGCTAGAATTCCATTTAAAAAAGTTTTATAAAACAAGTACTTATTTTCCTCATGTTGGAGCTGCATCATATACATCACCCCTTACATTTCACCTCCTTGTCATATTCAGCACTAAGGTCACACTGCACATTAAGGAAGATATCAAGCTGCAGCAATCCTTCTCGTATATTCAAGCATTCACCCTTAATATGAACTTGCTGTTTTCCAGACTTGGCCAGAGTGCAACAGACACCATTTTGTACTCCTGAAAGTTTTATAATGAAAAAGGGCATAAGAGGAAATAGCTTACTAGATATGTCGTACAGAATCCTGGTATGTAAAAAAACTGCATCAATTCATATTAGAAACATCTCATTTCTGATCCATTCTAAAAATCAAATGAATATATACTTTTACATCAAATTCTTTGCACTGATGCTCATGTGGGATATTTAAGGCATTTAACCATAGCAGAAAAAAAATAATATTTTTGAATACCATATAGTAGTCTGTATCTTCCCTCTTGTTTTACTTTTTCCCCACATCTTGCTGGCCATTGGCTTCTCTTCCTCATTCACCCAACTGGCACATCCTTTCTCCTGCAGCCACTAGAATGATGACTGGGGGTTGATAAGTGAAAGAATATCATACTAGTGTAGGCGGATTCATGCCTAAACCCCCTTTGCCAGCTTCAAACTAACTTCTGGGCATCCAGCCAATGAGGCAATCATTCCTTTCTCAATGCTGATGTGCCTGTCTCAGAGCCTCACTCTCAAGAATCATGCAAAGTGGCACTATGACGGATTGCTCTGTGTATGTGGTTTAGCAAGTTGCCTTCTCTGTGACATCACCCCCACCAGTCTGGTGTGCACTTTGCTGTCTTTTGTAGTAGCATCACCAACATTCCAGTTTTACTCTTTCCCAGCAATGAACTCCCAGCACACACTTCCTCACCCCCTCCCGAGAGAGATGATTGGGCTGAGCCTTTTCATTCATCTCCCTGCCCTCATCAGCTCTTCCTGTGCCTTGGCCACTAACTGAACATGGTCAGCTGGGACATAGGCATTCCTTCCCTCTATACCTCAGATTGTCCATTGACTATCATGGATTGGTTAATCTATCTATCTATCTATCTATCTATCTATCTATCTATCTATCTATCTATCTATCTATCTATCTATCTATCTATCCACCTCTTCTTTTAACCAGTATAATCTACTTGGGCTGTAGTAGCCCCTTCTCAGCAGAGGCATGGAGAGAAAGCTTCAGTTACAAAACAGGCAATTTTACACAATAAAGAAAAATGTAATACTTACAATTATAATATGGACATAAAATAACTGTAAGGCAGCTATAGTAAAGAAAATCTGCAACAAGTAAAATATAGAGTCCATACATATTAATAAAAGACAAACTGGAATATACAGTGAGATTTAAAATGTCAAATTGTAATTTTACATTTATGGGTAGCAGAAATAAAAGAGAAGAGGCATGGGAGATATGAGCAGTTCATATACTGTCACAATATGATATGGTGAAAAAACAGATACCTTAGTAATGGCCACTGCAGGAACAGGGATGTGTGATGTATGCACTTATGGTCAATAATGATGCAATGGGTAAATAAGCAATATCAAAGCCTCACTAATCCAAATGCAAATTCCCTACTAGTGTAAAGTAAGCATGTGCAATGTTGCTCCAATATCACACTCCCAGGGGATCTGCCTGTAATGCCAACAATCCAGGTATGATTATTATTGCAAAGGCAAAATGGTAACTAGTAGCAGGATGAAAGGGGCAGCAGTGGCTCGCTTGTCTTCCTTGGGGTTGGAGATTGCTTACTCTCACAACAGTGAACATTTATGATATTATGGAACTGGGGACTGCAAGAATCCATGCAGTATATGCCTCTCATATAGCTGAAGCCTGGTTTAGAAGCACAATGCAGTTAATTATCTGAATGACTGCATGCTCTAGAATTGAAAAGGAACCAATGAAGCACATACAAAAATGTCATAAACCTACAGTGTGAAGTTTAATGAACTGACTGCTGTCCAGCTTTTATACTTAGAGTAACAAAAAGGAAATGGTAGAAATCTGCGTCCTTTTTGCCCCCATGCCTGATCATCATTAAACTTCCCCTAGTTGGACTCCAGCCCATGTGTTTCATAATGGAGATGATCTGTCCAATGCATTCAGGTGAGAGCCATGATGGGGAGCATCATTCAGGCAGCTGTCATGACTAGGCTCCTGCTTTAAATTGTTTGATCCTACCCGACCTCACAGCCGGAGTTTAACATGAGAGTGTAGCTGCCACTAAGGCTGAGAAAAGAAAGAGTAATAGTTAGCAGCTTGTCTGGTGCCAGAATCTGTTGGATGACACGTGCATTTAGGTCCTTGAATAACAAATACAAGTATGACTCTCTCATAGTACACATGGGTGTCAGTGACTAGAGATGTACCTCCCTGGACTACATGAAGAGACACATGATGGAGCTCTCAGACTGTGTGTTCCAGTCAGGTATAAGCCTAGCAATGAGCAGCATTCTGTCTTCTCCATGGATGGGGCTGCAATATTAGCAAAAAATACTTGATTTCAATAACTGGTTTAGCTTTTGGTGTCATTCAAAGAGGGGTGCCAATATTTGCAAGTCTGGGAGGATATGATCAACAGACCATGCTGCTTCTCCATGGATGGCCTGCATCTGTCCCCTCTAGGGTTTTCATAATTGGCCAAGACATTATCCAGCCCCCACAATGCCTTTTTTCGCAACGCATACCTGATAAATGTACCAACTTAAGAAAGCAAGCAAAGGAAAATTGAGGGTGTTACTGATCAATACTAGAGCCTAAACAATAGATTGTACCCCTACAATCCTTACTCTCTCTCCCTGGAAGATGTAGATATCTGTGTAGTGACTGAGAAATGGTTTAAAATGGTAGAGAGCACTCTAGTTGTGCAGGGCTATATTGCCTTCCATATGTTTAGACTAGCTAATTAGGGTTACCACTTTTGCTGTGGCTAAAACCGGACTAAGGCCAACCCCCCTGCATCACTCATAACTCATCCCATTTCTGTACCACTCTCTCGTCCATGCCCAACCCATTTTGTGACATCAGCTGATGGAGAATGCCCTCTTTTTCTGTTCTTGTTGCCTGCTTTCTGCTGATTTACTATGCTTTCTGGCAAAAAGCATAGCAAATCTACCAATTTAACATACTCTGATAGTCTGTTTCCTTTTTTGAAACAGAATACTGGAGTTTATACAGTGTTTTCTGGACTACTGGACAATCAATTTAATTTCCGGATAGCCCAGAAAAAACAGATAGGTGGCAACCTTATAGCTAATGGGTAGGATAGGAAAGGTGAAGGAGTATTAGTCTGAATTTAGAAGAGAAACTCCCATCATGGCTGGTAAATAACTCTCTCTATGACACAAGAAAGCTACAACACCTATCTGCAGGAACTAGAACCACTCAGTATTAAACCAATACCATTTCCCATGGTGATATAAACTATGCAACTAGAGACTAAGAAATCTACACTACCACTAGTGCACAAACACAGAGATTCCTGGTCTTTGTTAATATAAATGACTCAGAACAATTAGTCAGAGAACCCACTGGGGGAAAACATCTTGGATATTGTCCTTATTAATATGGAGGCATCTTTCACCATTCCATACATATCTCCATCACTTGTTAGTTATGTCTAGAAAGCAGTAAAATTGTAGCCAGAGACCCCTTCCACCCAATGTACCTTTAGACGTTTCTCTAAGACAAACTACCTCTACTCTAAGGGATACATTGCCACATTTCAAGCCTCCACCAAACCCAGTTAACTTTGATTAAAACATGAAAACATATACTGCCACATTCTACCAGCATGTAAACAGCTGCATAGATGCAGCTGTAACCTGTAGAAACAAGTGCAGGGCAAACCCCTGAAACAATTCCACATGGTGGAGCCATAATATCAACAAGCTCTACAATAAAAGGAAGAGAATTTTGACCAAAAGTAAGAGTAATTCCCAGAATGATACAGTCTTTATCGCCAAAATAAATAAATATTTCAGGAGCTTAATAAAATCCATGGCAGCCACGTTTGAGGCTAAAATAGAAACCCAAGCCAAGGCAATCACAAGGCCTTTTTTAGTTACATTTGTCATCTCAGAAGCACAGTGCAGTAATGTGCCAAGCTAATCTTGAAAGACGATACCTGAGGATATAGCAAACCTACTGGGCAATAAATTCAGCTTAGACTTTAACCCTTTTGCCCCATCATCTATCCCATAAGATATGCCTTAGATTGACTCATCCCATAGGCTAACTGCTACTTAGGTTCATATGTTGGTACTGGGCTATCTGCCCGAAGGCATATATTAGCCCAGCCACATTGTCCGGTATTTACTGCCCCTTTAGTAGTTCCCTAGACCCTTGTACTAGCAGCTAGTACCCTTGGCCCTTATCTAGTAGTGCTGTTGGTGTGATCCCCGGTATGAACTTTCTGTTACTCATCCACTCATCAAGGTTCCTCTTGAAGAGTGATAGTAAGGGGCTCTGTCTTATGTAGATCGGGACCATGTTCTATTGTAAGGGAAGTCTCTGTGAAGGGAATCTATCCCTCCAGCATGTTCTATTCATTGTTGTGTTGAGGTTTATATCCCTAGAGCATGTAGCTCGAGTAGATTTGGTTTTGCTAAGATGGAGCATGTTCAACAATTCTGGGTTGGACATGGCTCTGTACGTTAGACAGAGATCGCCTCTGAGAAAACGGTATGCAACAGAGAACAGTCTTAGCTTTTTCAATCATGTTGCATAGGGCAACTGTTTGAGGCCAGTAATCCTCTTGGTTAGGTACCTCTGTGGTCTCTCCAGCTGCTGGAGATGTCTAGCCAGGTACATTCCAATTGGTGCATTGTACTCAATAATGGGTCTGATGAGGGAAGAGTAGAGGGGCACCATTACATCCTTAGATCTTGATGCGAACACTTTCGTGATCAGATGGGTCACATAGAAGGATTTTCTAACCACTTTGGCAACATGGTTATTAAAGGAAAGCTGACTATCTACTTGGGTCTCTAGATCCCTTATTTCTTCTTCAGATTTCAGGGGATTACCTGCTATGTAGTAGTTTGCGGGTACTCTGTTTTTTCCAAAGGGGATTACTACGCATTTTTTTGCATTTAGCTTGAGACCATGGCTTTGACACCATGCATCAGTCTCATTTAGGCCCTTCTGGAGGATCTCCATGTCAGCCAGAGACTCTATTATAGCACCCAGTTTGCAGTCGTCCGCAAACTTAGTCAGTCACAGCCCTTCTGTACTTGCCTGTACTTCTGAGAAGTATATGCCAAACAGGAGGGGCCCCAGGACAGAGCCCTGAGGCACACCACTCGTTACTGGTCTGGATTCGGACATAGATCCCGCTACACTTACTTTATGGGATCTGTCTGAGAGCCAGTTTGCGATCCATCTTGTGACGTAAGGGTTTATTGCCCAGGCTGGTGAGCTTATCAATAATACCTGAATGGGGAATGGTGTCAAATGCTTTAGCAAGGTCAAGGTAAGCCGTGTGTACCTCCTTTCCCTTATCTATGGCCTGAGTAACTGTCTCAAAGAAATCCACCAGGTTCAGGAGGCATGATCTGCTCTTGACGAAGCCGAACTGTGTGGGGTCCAGCGACTGGAGGCTCCCAATCTCTCCATTGATGAGTTCCATAATGATTTGCTCCATAGCCTTACAGATCAGACTGGTCAGGCTTATTGGTCGGTAGTTCCCAGGGTCAGTTGTGGCCCCACCCTTGTGTAGCGGGACCACCGTTGCTGTGCGCCATTCTATGGGCACATATCCTGTGGAGATGCTGAGACTGAACAGGGTATTAAAATGCGGGGTTAATTCCTTTTGGAGCTCATGTATGACACAGCCTGGGACACCATCTGGTCCCATGGAGGCAGTGTTTTTAGCTTTAGATAGAGCCTTGTTAACCAATGTAGCAGTAATAATAGGACTTACACAATCCCCTGGAATGGTAATAGGCCCTGTAGGTGGTGAGGGGGGGGGGGGGAATTTGCACTGAACCTGTCAGCCAAGATGTTGGCAATGTCAGAACGGTCAGTGTATTTTGTTCCATTTTGTACTAGACCTGAGCATTGCTATTTAGGTTTTTGATGTCGCCATAGAAGGCCTTATGGTTATCCTTGGCAACTTTCTTTTCAAAATTAGCTTTAGTTGACTTGATGAGGGCCCTCAATTTCTTACTAATGCTGATGAGGGATGATTTTTCTACTTGAGATTTGGCCCTTATAAGCCTAGCCATGCAACCCAAATGTGACCCACAAATATGATTTATATAGGGGTGATTTACTGACTGCCTCTGTCCATCAGAGCCCTAGGCACCAGACTATGGGTCAATTTCTGATTACCCACCCATTAGTGCAAGTTGCGCTTCAATAGGGTTAGGGAGGAACTCTGCTTCCTATGGGTGGGGAGCCTGTTCTAGAGAATGGGAATTCTCTGAAAAAACATATCTGTCTCTCCAACATGTCTTATTTATATCCCAAGCAACATTTGAGTCTTTTGATCTAGTAGTTCTGGTGCTGTTTGTTTTGCAGATGTTTTAAAGATTCATCGAAACAGGGTACAGAGGTACCATGTACGTCAGGCAAAGATCACCTCTCAGTAGTCTGTATGATACAGAGTAAAGAGACAGGACTCTGTGTAGGACATGTTGACTACTCCCTGTATTTATTTTGTATTGAACTGTTGTGGAAATTCCAGTTGCTACATGTGTCTAGTCAAGTACATACCAAAGGGGGCATTATACTCTATGATGGGGCTGATGAGGGCTAAAACTAGTGGTACAATGACCTCTCTGGACTTAAATGCCATGCCCTTACTTATAACTTGAACACCATAGAAGTATCTTCTTACTACCTTGGACACATGTAGAAAGAAGGCTAGGTTACTATCTACAAAGTTCCCAGATTCCTGACTAATAAATCAATTTTTAGGGGTGTTTTATTGATGACATAGTTACGCAGGGTGGCTGACTTTCCAATAGGTACCATAATGCATTTCTTAGCATTGAATTTTAAGCCATGGCTTTGACAGTTGTCTCTGTTAGACCTTCCTAAAGGGTGTTTTTATCTTGGGGGATACAATGACTACTCCCAGTTTGCAATCATCAGTGAACGTGGTCAGCTGGTAGCTTTTGACATCGTCTTTGACCACCAAGAGGTAGATGCCAAAGAGGAGCAGGCCCAGCACAGAGTGTTGAGTGACTCCACTGGTAGCCAATCTCTCTGTGGAGGTGACCTCACCAATCCTGACCTCGTGGGTCCTATCTGTGAGCCAGCTAGTTATCCAATGTGTTATAAAGGATTTATGTCTAGTTTCATAAGTTTATTGACAATGATTGAGTGAAATATTGTGTGAAATGCTTTAGCCAGATCTAGGTAGGCAGTGTGCACTGCTTCCTTCTCATCCATTGCCTTAGTGACCTTTCCAAAGAAGTCCACCAGGTTCAGTAAGCATGACCTTCCTCTGCCAAAGGCAAACTGGGATGGATCCAGTGTCTGAATGTCTCTTATATTCTCAGTAATAATTTCCGTGATAGTTCTTTCCACAGCTTTACAAATAAAACTAATCAGAATAATGGGCTGTAGTTCCCAGGATCTGATGAAGGTCCTCTCTTATGAAGGGAAATGACTGTCACAAGTCCTACATTCTCATGGCACAAAGCCAGTTTTAAGACTACAGTTAAACTGATATTCCAGGGGTTTTGATAAGTCAGATTTTAAACTGTTCAGGAAGCATCACGGGATGTTATCAAGGCCCACTGAGGTTGTGTCCTTTACTTTAGCAAGCACAGCCTGTATATGCTCCCTAGTTATAACTGGAAGGGTTATGTTTTTAGGGTATTTCTTGGGGATGGGGGGTAAAGAGGCAACTGAATTTGTCCACTAACAGGTTTGCTATATCACCAAGCTCAGTGAATGTGGCACCATTAACAACCAGTTCAGCACATTGCTGTGTGCTGCCCTTAAGGTTTTTGATGAAGCTGAAGAAAGCTTTATGGTTAACTTTGAGATTAAGATAACCCTCCAGGTGAAATATGTCATTCGCTGACCTAATTAGCCCTCTTAGTTGCCTATTTAGTTTGATAACATAGTTTTTCAGCTTTATGGGAATTACCCTTACTGATTTTTGTCATAATGTTTTCCTTTTGTTGTATATCTTATTTAATTAAGGATGCCACCAGGGCAGTTTATTTTTGGGACTAGTTCTGGTGTTACTTCTGGTAGGTAAGGCAGCATTTATGCAGCCGACATGGTTGTCCAGGGTTTCTGAGAACAATTCAGAGGAAGCTGCTGTGCTCTCGGGGTTTGTGGAGGGACATTGAATTTTGAAAAAAACATTACTTAATAAAAGTTAGTTTGCCTTGGAATAGTGCCTAACTGTTACTGGTTTTACTTGGGTTACACTGTTGCATCCTATGTGAAGGAGACAGCTTGATGGCCGGATCTTATCAGGGAGAACAAGACATGGGGAGGGGCAGTGTTCTCCCATATTTGCGAATATGAGGTCCAGTATGTTGGAGCCTCTAGTAGCTGTTTGCACTACTTGGTCAAGGATATTTGTACTTACAAAGTCCAGAAGTCTCTATGTAGATATGAAGCCCTGTAGGATTCCCATTTTATAGAGGAGTAATTAAAGTCTCCCAAGAGTAGAGTGTTAGGCTGGATGTTAAATGTTTCCAATAGATCCAAGTATGCACTGTGAGCTTCTTCTTACATGGACGGTGACCTACTGCTGGCTAGGATGAAGTACAGGATTTTGTCTATGGTGACCTGCATGTGGAGGAACTCAGCTCTTCATCCTGTCTGACAAACCTAGAGGTATGCTTGTTACTGATGATATTGAGACACCACCACTTTGTATCTACTGGTCTAAAAGTGTAGAAGGCACTGAAACCTTGCACTATTGGGGTACTCTGTCACTTTAAACCACATCTTGATAAATACACAAATGTCTATATATAGTGTGAGGAGGGATTAGATGGAGTCTATCTTTTTGTTCAGGCTCCTGGCATTAAGAATTGGCACCTTGAGATTCAATTGAGTTGATTTTGCTATATCGCTAGGTTTGTTAATTTGGCATTGCCTAAAAATGCAGAATGGGAGTGGATAACATTCTAACCAGTATTCAAAAGCCTACAGGGTACAACTGTAAACCATCCTAGATAAAGCAATGTGGTCTGTTGACTATGTCCTTCCAAGTTGACAAATATTGGATCCACTTAGAATGACACTACAAAGACAACCACTTGTTAAAATCAACCATCTTTTGCTCATACTTTGGCATCATCCTCTGTGATGGTAATATGCTGCTCAGTGCTAGTCTCATACCCAGACACAGTCTGAGAGCTCCATAGTGTCTGTCTTCATATAGTTCACAGAGGTATGTCTCAAGTCATTTATCCCTACAAAGTCTGCTCTTCACGTTTTCCCTTGGAACTGTCCAAACTCTCAAAGTAATCACTCTATTCTCTTTCTAAAGCCCTGCATTTGCTCAGCTCTTATAAGGAAGCACTAACTAACTAAAGCACTACACCCTCCTTGACTTCTCATAAGTATTAGGCTCCCAATTGGTCCTTCCTGATCAAGTGAAAAATCATTTCCCTTCCCTAATCTGATCAGTAAAAAAACAGTTCCCCTATACTAATCTGGTATGTCCAAGGGTCAGTTTCAATGTTAGTCTGCAGTCCAGCTGGTGAATCTGGGAATTTTGAGGCAATGTTACAATTGCCTTATGTACACAGACAACCCTCTCCTCCTTCCAACAAACTCTAATACATGTGAGAGATGCAGTTACACAGCCAAACTGGAGGCAGAGCTCTCTCAACCCAAGACTGGCACAGTCAGTCAGGAGGAAAAGATAACCACCCGCACCACAAATCCAGTCTCACACAGACCTATTGCATCTGCATACCCAACACATAAACACACAAAAACATACTCGGAGGCTCTAAATAAAAATCTGCCTAAACAGCAAAGACCTCCTAAGCAGATATCCAAGCAACAGCCACCCCTCAACAATACCCATGAATCACATTATCTCACAAAATCAGTGTGCCTCACAGTTATAGCCCTTAAGGCCAAACAACACACCAAATACACTTGTTATAGGGGACTCTATTGTCCGGCACACTGATGTCCCGCTCACCAGACTGAACAAGGAGAAGGTCACTGTAAGCTGCCTGTCAGGTGCCAGGATCCACCACATAATGCAAGCACTCAGGTCACTCCAAAGCAAGTACAAGTATGACTCCGTCATTGTCCATGCTGGTGTGAATGACCTGAGACGTACCTCCCTGGACTACATGAAAAGAGACATACAGGAGCTCTCTGACCATGTAGCCCAGGCGGGTATCACCCTGACCTTGAGTAGCATCTTGCCCTCACCAAGAATGATGCCACAGTATATAGACAAAATGATCAGTTTGAGCAATTAGCTAAAGTATTGGTGTCATTCAAAGGGGATCCAGTATCTGTCAGCCTGGGAAGACATGCTCTACAAGCCACGTTGCTTTGCTAGGGATGGCTTGCACCTGTCACCCTTAGGCTTTCGTATACTGGCCAAGGCTCTTGCCATCCTCATAGTACCTTTTTTAGGCAAGGCTCAAAGGACAAACCCACCTCCATAGACAACCCAAGGATAAAAAAACTAAAGGTAATGCTACTCAATGCCAGAAGTCTAAACCTCAAGATGCACGCACTCAAGGCTTTCCTCCGTATGGAGAAAATCAATGTCTGTGCAGTAACAGAAACCTGGTTCAAAGCTCCTGAGAGCACCCCAGCACTACCAGGTTATAACTCATACCATGCGTTTCGGCCCCAAAACTTGGACCAAAGCACAAAAGTAGGGGGAGTATCTATATTCATCAAAGATACCTACACCTCCAGGTTAGTGGTACTGCACGAAGCATCGGAAACCATCCATGTGCAACTAACAGCGGGCAAAACTGCCTTTCAGTTTGTAGCCTGCTACAGAACACCCTCCCTATTACAGGAACCCCACTTGGCATTCCTGAGAACACTGGAAAATATGAAGGTCTCTCCAAACACTATGTTATTGGGTGACTTCAACTACCCAAACATTGACTGGGAAAACTACTCAAGCCCAAACACCCTCGCCCAATGGTTCCTTGAATTTATAAACTCTAACACGATGGAACAACTGGTCACCACTCCCACAAGAGGGAACAACATATTGAACCTGGTCATCACCAACATGTGGACTCTATTTTCCACACCAGAGGTAAACCCCTCATTGGTAAGATCAGACCATAAACAAATTTGCCTGGACATCCATATCCCGTCCCCATCCCCACCCCCAGCCAAGGAAATCACTGTAAAAAATTTCTCAAAAGCCAACTTTGCACTTCTCAAGACTGAGGTGGAATCCTTCAAAGTCCCCGGGCCAGAGGATAATACAGCCAAATCCGCAGAATCCTTTACAAATGCATTCTATGAGCACCTGCGGGAATGCATGGATTGTGCTATCCCAAATAAAATCAAGACTCACTCCTCCAAAAACAGGAGACTGGTCTGGTGGACCCCGGCCATAAATAAGCTATACAACAGAAGAAGGAAGCTACTACATGACAGAGCAAAATCCCAAAAAGGGAAGGCATCTCTGATCAGTATTAGCAAGAAACTTCGATCCCTCATAAAATCATCAAAGGCCAGTTTCGAAAGAAAAATTGCCCTAGACACTAAAGATAATCACAAGGCCTTCTTTAGTTATGTCAGGAATATGGGTGGAAACTCCCAGATATGCTCTGAATTGTTGCATAACGGTACAAAATATACCAAACCTACAGACATAGCCAACATCCTGGCAGACAGATTCAGTGCAAACTTCTCCCCCACTTCCCCCCCAAAGGAGCAAATGCCTATCCCAACTGAATGTAACCTCCCTGACATCACAGATGCACAGGTGAAAGCTGCCCTCTCCAAAGCAAAAAACACAGCATCTATGGGACCGGACGGTGTCCCAGGCTGTGTCTTACATGAGCTCCAAGAAGAACTGAACCCTCACATTGTCATTGTTCAAACTTAGCCTTACTACAGGATATGTACCCAAAGAATGGCGTACAGCTACAGTGATCTCACTCCACAAAGGTGGTGCCACAATGGACCCCGGGATCTATCGCCCCATAAGTCTGACTAGTCTGATCTGTAAAGCTATGGAGCATATTATCATGGAACTCATAAACAAAGACATTGGGAGCCTCCAGACACTGGACCCTACCCAATTCAGCTTTGTTAAGGGCAGATCTTGCCTCTTAAACCTAGGTGATTTATTTGAAACAGTTACCAAAGCCATAGATGAGGGCAAGGTAGTCCACACAGCCTACCTGGACCAAGCAAAAGCCTTCAACACAATACCCCACTCGGGCATCATAAATAAGCTTACCAGCTTAAATATCAACCCCTATATCATAAGATGGGTTGCAAACTGGCTCAGAGATAGAACCTACATGGTCAGAATCACAGGTGCCATGTCCGAATCCAAACCAGTTACAAGTGGTGTCCCACAGGGCTCAGTTCTGGGACCTCTCTTGTTTGGTATATACTTCTCTAAGGTTCAGGCTAACATGGGGGGATTATGGCTGACAAAGTTCGCAGATGACTGCAAACTGGGAGCCATAATCGAATCTCCAGCTGAACACCAACGAGAAACTAGTTAAAACCATGATAATAACAAATCCTTCAAGGCAACCAGGATACCAGAAGAAACACAGTTTTATTGTGAAGCGCTTTTCGTCATTCACAGTTGAATGACTTCTTCAGACAAGGTTAAATGAAAGGCTCATTGTTTATATACATCACTCAGTATTAATTAACCAATTAAGTCACTAATTAAAACCCCATTTAAAGTAAAAGATCCATTTTATACTAGAGTAACTCCCTACAAAAGTAATACAACCACTTAAATACAATCAAAAGACTTAAAAATCCATTATTTAATAATAAATAATCCAATACCTTGAAATACTAGATTAAGTCTATATAATAGTATTAAAACACTTAAAAAAGCATATATTAAGAACTATTGTGTTTTAATGTGAATTGCTATTCATATTCTGTTTTATTTAATTTTCTTTTATTCTATTCTATGCACATAATGCTATAAGATCATAACATAATGTACCTAAAACAGTGTATATTAAGCAAAATATAAAAGTATATATGCAGCAAGGACACCAATAGATTACCATCTGAGTTAACTAATAATTTAAGCACCTGTCTGACAGTACCCTATAATCAAAGGAAGAGGCTAATAGATTTGCAATTCTATCTAGCCAAACTTTTAAGTTTTAAAAGGCATGCTATATTGCAATGCTCATTTAAACCTGGTTCTATGAAAGCATTAGTTCTAAACTGCCATGAAAGTTCACTTTCTTCCAACAGTAAGTTGAATGGGCCTCTTCGGTTAACTAATTCTATCTGATCAAGTCCAATGAATTTGAACTGGTGGTTAGGAAAGAGTGTAACATGCCTAGCTAAAGCATTGTCAGATTTTAGTTTAGAAATAGCATTAGCATGTTCATAAATTCTTTCTCGAAAGTGTCTTTCCGTCTTTCCTATATAAAAACATGGACAGTCATTACATAGAGCGGCATATACAACATATTTCGTGTTACAGTTCAATCTATGGTTGAGTTTGTATAATTTTTTATTAATAATGTGCTTGTTCCCACTTTTAATGTATTTACACATGTTGCAGTTGCCACACTTAAAAGTTCCCTTTTCTTTACCTTTGTCGTTGGGTATTTTGTTCTCTAATAGTGTCTTTAAGTTTTTCCCTTTTCTATAGGTTATTTTTGGTCTGTCATTGGCTATATAAGCACATTTTTTATCTAAACTTAAAATGTGCCAATTCTTGTGTAAAATGTCCCTTATTGTGTAACTTTCAAGACTAAAAGTCATAATGTAACAACTGCAAAAGTTATTGTTAGAAGCAGGGTTACTGTAAGTAAATGTATCATTAGTACTAACGACTAACTCGTTTGCATTCAGTGACCTATTAATACAGCTAGTATCTATAATATGAGGTTCACCATATCTACCTCCACACCATCAGTTAAAGGGGCACGGGTTCTGTCCTTCAAAATGGGTAAAATAAGCCCATCATTTCTTTTTCTATAAATTTCATCAAATATATCAGTTAGAAACTTCTCGGGATAACCTCTAAACCTGAACATGTCTTCCAACAGTTTACATTCACTAAAGAAGTCACTGTCACGAGTAACCATACGTGCTGCTCTGATAACTTGACCCTTGACAATAGCTTTTTTCTGAGAGTATGGGTGTAAGCTGGTAAAATGTAAGTAAGAATTACAGAAAGTACTTTTTCTATAGATTTTTGCAAGGAATTGTTTACTAGTCTTGTCTTTAACTAAACATATATCTAAGTAATTAGTAACAGTCTCTTGAAAATCAAAAGTAAATTTTAGAAAAGCAGTAGTTTGATTCAAGTAATTCATCATTTTACTTGCTATGTCTTTGTTGCCATTAAACAGGATGAAGATATCATCCAAGAAACGTGTATAGAATATGATGTTAGGTTTATATTCTTCTTTATTAAGTAGGAAATATTCCTCCCAGTAGGCCATAACCATATTGGCAAAACTAGCCCCTACTGGGGATCCCATGGCAACACCACATTTTTGTAAATATAGTTCTTTATTAAATAGAAAGAAGTTATTAGTCAGGATTATATCAAGCAAAGATGTGACTAGATATACTTCGTTACTAGATGCTCCTTTTTTAACCAAAAATATGTTGACCCATTCTAATCCCTCATCGTGTGGAATCGAAGTGTATAAATCCATTACATCAATGGTAAGAAAGTTACACTCTTCGTTATATTCAAGTTCATCTATTCTCTTGAGGAATGCCCATGAGTCCTTACATATTTGTGTTTCTGATGTCAAATATTTTTTCAATATATTATCTACAAGTTTAGCACTTGCATAAGTTATGGAATTTTGTCCATCAATGAGTGGTCTGAAAGGTGGGTTGGATAAATTTTTGTGGACTTGGTGTTGCAAACATGATAGGTATTTTAGGCCACTCGATCTTGATATAGTTGTACATATCAATATCTAAGTACCCTTCTATAAATAGGTCACTGAAGTATGATTTAATACGATTGTAAGCTGTGTTAACTTCATTTTGACTTACCTTATGGTAAGTGTCTTTGTCTAATAAAGACAAAACTCTGTCAATGTAGTCATGATTATCAAACAGAGTGAGTCCCCCACCTTTGTCTGGTTTAATAGCTCTCACATTTAAATTTTTAAAAAGGTTAAGAGAAACATATTCTTCAGGAGTAACATTACTAAAGCTATTCTTATTAGGAAACAAGTTGTTATCTATACTAGCAAGGTAGGAATCTCCAGCTGACACAAGCATCCTCCAAAAAGGGTCTCACAGAGATGGATGCTTGGTACCAGAGCCACGGCCTCAAGCTAAATAAAAAAGTGCATAGTCATCCCCTTTGGGAAAAACAAGGTGCCCACAAATTACCACATAGGTGGTAATCCATTAAGTACAGAAGAAGTAATTCGAGATTTGGGGACCAACGTAGATAGTAATCTCTCCTTTGATAATCACATTGCCAAAGTGGTTAGAAAGACCTTCTATATAGCCCACCTTATCATGAAAGGGTTCGCATCTAGATCGAGAGGTCATTGTGCCCCTCTACTCGTCACTCATCAGACCCATAATTGAATATAATGCCCCTTTTGGGATGTACCTTACCCGACACCTGCAGCAACTGGAGAGACCTCAAAAGTACCTCACCAAGAGGATCATGGGCTACAAACAGATGTCCTATGCAGCTCGACTAAAGAAACTCCAGCTCTACTCAGTTGCTTACCGCCTACTCAGAGGCGATCTATGCCTGACGTACAAAGCCATGTCAAACCCAGAATTAATGGACATGCTCCACCTCAAAAGATCCAAGTCCCTTAGAGATACACGCTCCAGGGACTTAAACCTCTGCACAAAAATAAATAGGACATGCTGGAGGGACAGATTCATTTCCCAGAGGCTCCGCTCACTCTGGAATAGAATCCCTCTTCAAGCGAAATCTGGATGCGTGGATGGGAAATCGCAAATTCACCCCTGGGATCTCTTCTGTGTCCCTGCTAGACAGAGGCACAGTAAACTAATCTTAAAAGGGTACCTTCTGTGACCTACTTTACAGAGGCACAGTAGGCTAATTTAATAGGCAGGCGCAAGTCAAATATACTTTGGCTAGGCTTATAAATGCCCTAGGGCAGATAGCCTAGCATCTACCTATGAACCTATGGAGTATGATGGAATCATACTGGTACCTGTGGTTCATAGGTAGGTACTAGGCTATCGGCCCAAGGGCCTACATAAGCCTAGAAAGCAAGGTTCCATAGCTTACGCCACCCAAGAAAGTTATTTTCTTGTGCCACTGTCCAGCAGACACACAGAAGTGATTCCCAGGGTCTAGTTCCTATTTCCCATCCACTCATCAAGATTTTTCTTGAAGAGTGCTAATGAAAAACTTTGCTTGACATTGATGGGTAGCTAGTTCCAGATTATAGGAAGTCTCTGGGACAGGAATCTATCCCTCCAGTGTGTCCTGTTTATTGTGGTGACAAGGTTTAGGTCCCTAGAGCGTGTAGCTCGGAGGGATTGGGATTTCTTTAGATGTAGCATGTCTAACAGCTCTGGATTTGACATAGCTTTATATGTTAGGCAGAGATCACCTCGGAGTAGGCGATATGCTACGGAGTAAGGTTGGAGTTTTTTAAGGCGGTCAGTCTAGGGCATTTGTTTGAGGCCAGTAATCCTCTTTGTGAGGTACTTCTGTGGCCTTTCCAGCTGCTGCAGATATCTTGCGAGGTACATTCCAAAAGGGGCATTGCACTTTATAATGGGTCTAATGAGTGACGATTAGAGTGGAACAATGACCTCTTTTTTCCTGGATGAGAACCCTTTTATGATGAGGTGTAATGGCTTCAATGCATATCTGATTTGGAGGATTCTTGCTCCTGATAACCAACTAACCATTATTTTCTCCTTGTTCATGTTGTTGGTTAGAGAGGCATCAGTATGTCTTGCAATGGAGTCTCCTAAGATGAGAGTCCTGGGAAGTATGTTTGCTTGCCTTAGAAGCTTAATGCTTGGGGTTCCATTGAGTGTGAATGTGCAGTGTTAGCAAGCTCAGAAGAACTCAGAAAAAGGAGCATCTAAGGCATAGCTTTGACAATGGATGGTCTAGGGGATATTTGTTGTTTTGGAAGACTGCTTTTAAGTGCCTCAGCATACATTAGTCTATGTGTATGTTGTGTGCTACGTGAGGTGGGTGTTGTGTACATGGTTTTGACAACCTCATGACCGCTTGTATGCTAGAGTTTAGCCTCCACTGTCATTGTCTAAGTAAACCTCTCACATAGTGTGTCTGTTTCTTGGAGGATTAAATGGTTTTCTGTAAACATGAGCCAATTGACATACTGTATCAAGATGGCTATACCCACCACACTGGCTACAGAGAAGTTAGGAAATTGCTTATTCATGCTGTCTAGCCCTTTGATTACTAAGCTACAAAGGGTGGTGTATTGGGGCTAGAAGGCTATTAAGGATGCTTTGCTGGTGCAGAATAATAAGGGTGCTTTATTGGGGCAGATTATGCTAAATAGTATTGAACATCAAGAAAGTTTTTACACAATACAAATTGAAGTAGACATACAAGACAAATACATATTATAGAGGTATACAATACAAAAAAAATTGTGTTAGATTTTTAGTAATTCTGTTTTTATATTCTCATGAGTAAGATTATTGTTTAATCAATTCTGTTTATCAGCCACAGAAATAAAGAAAGCACGAGAGATTGGATACGAAGACAGATAGTGTAAATTGCAACTATATTAAGTTTACTATTTGCAGTGTATAGTGGCCAAAACATTTAAGGTGGTTTAATTATATGACTACAAGAACAGACAAGGTTATTGAGATAGTGTTCTTTTAGTGCAAATTTAAATGTTTTTAAAGAGTCTAGTTGAGTAAGAGATAGACGGAGTGCATTCCAAAGTTTGCAATGGCCTGGGAATAGAGACATTTTCCAGCTCTTTTGTTGGGTTTAGTTATGGTTAAGAGTTGTTTGTTAGAGGACCTAAGATGCTGTGTAGGGGTGTGTGTTTGTATTATAGCTTGAAGGGATGTGCAGAAGTTTGGATTATTTAATAGTTTGTGGGTGACAGTAAGTTGAGAGTAATGAGGGAACTCAAACCAGTTTATAGATTTAATGGCCAGGCAATGATGTGTGCAAGTTGGCATGTTGGGGACAAAGTTGGCTATTTTATAGTAGCACAACTGCAGTTTGTTTAGGAGGGATGTGTGTAAGTTAGTGAAAATGGGACAACCATACTGAAGGGAGGGTAGAAGTAGACTATTAGCTAATTTCAACTTGGTAGACTTGTCCAAATAGAGTTTGCCAAGCTTAAAATGAGTCTTTTTGATTGAGTTGAGTATATAATTCTCAAAGCATAGTTTGCCATCAATTGTGATGCCAAGTAATTTGGCTGTTTTTACAATTTAAATTTTTTTATTATTTTGAGAGAATATTTTAAAGTATAGAGTTAGAGGTTTGGTTGTGAGGAGTAAAAGTTTAGATTTTTTGGGGGATTAAGTAGCAGCTTAGCTTCACTAAGCCAGGATTTATGGAGGTAAATGCATTTTATGTTAACTTTAGGAGATCTGAGATGTTGTTAGAGGATGTAATTATTGTTGAATCGCCTGCGTATTGAATGCGTGTGCTTTGCAGGGATGCTTTATGAAGATTATTAATACAGGTGTTAAAAAACAAGGGCCCAAGAACAAACCCTTTGGGCATGCCTGTGTTGTTGATTAGGTAATTGGACTGCCTACATTGCCATCTAACAGATTGTTTTCTGTTGTGTAGATAGTTATGGAACCAGGATAGCATGTGTGGGGAGCAGTTTATGGTCTCAAGTTGATAAAGTATCTTTGAGTGGGACACTGTATCAAAAGCTTTTGATAGGTCAAGTAGGATCACTGATGTTAGTAGGCCTGCATCAAGAGCTTTGTATACAGTGTTGGTAAATGACAGTAAGGCTGCTGTTGTGCTGTGTGCTGGCCAAAAACCATGTTGGGTGGGTGCGAGTAGGTTATTGTCTGTGAAATGTTTTATCAATTGAGAATGAATGCACTTTTCTAAAATTTTAGATAGAGGTGAAAGTATGGAGATGGGCCAGTAGTTGGATTCTACTAAATCTACAGGTACTGCCACTCGACACCCAACTAGATGTTCTAAGCTTGTTGGCACACAAGGTATTTGCTCTCTGTTTACTGCTTTACAGGGTGCAGTTTTATGAACCATTCTATAGGGAAACTTTGCTTTCTGGGACAGCTCTATGAAAGACAATGGATGGGGTGAGTACTTAAATGAAAACTCCACCTTAGAACTAAAAAAAAATATTTTTTCATTCTCTCTATTTTCTGAGTTATTTTTACACCTCAAAATCACTCTGACTGCTTCTTATAGAATTGTAATATGTTTTCTGCGAAATGGCTATCAATGGGGCTTGACATATCAAAGTGATATTATTTTTCTTCAAGCTTTTCTCTTTTTCTTAATCCATTTCGAGTCTGCTTTATATGAGTCATGCTAGATATAAGGAAGTAGTGGTATATTCCCATGACATTGACATATAATGGGATTACTGTTAGCCTCCATCATCATAGATACTGTACTGTCTGCAACAGGACCACTTCTTTTATTTCTTGAATGACCCTCATTTGTGTGTGTCTCTTGACTTGTTTTACAGTGTCCTAAGGAATTATGCAGCTGCAATCAAAACAGTTGCTAAATTGCAGCCTTTGTTCAAAGAACTTTTTTGTAGTCCAAGATGAATTGACAGCCCCACCTCCTACACTTTGCTAAATGTGCTGATATTTACAAGAATTATAAGAAAAAATATTTTCTGACTTTTCTCTAAATGTCACAAACATCTTTGATACTACATTCAAGTCATCTTAAAATGTAAAGTAGTATAAACAACAAAGTTTAAAGCTTAGCATTTCAATACTGTGATGCTGCTTATGTAAATTTGTCAATGTAAATTTGTCAAAAGATGTGACAACTGTCTTTGAACCATTAACTGATCTAATTGCTCTTTTTTGCTATTAAAGGCATGGCTACATTGGAGGCAGCTGTGAATCAGTGTGAGTTCTCTTCCTCTGCAATAAAGACAATGGAAAATAGTTTCACAGCTCTCTGTCTTGTTTACAGCAGCCTGAGATCCTGACAATAAATTTCTCTGTGCCTGTGGTATGTCATGTAGGTGCAGACAAATTCTTCTGCAACTTATGTGAGAAGTTAAACTTAAAAAAGGTGGGTGGTCTATCCCTTCTTATGATACCAAAGTGAGGAAATGAAAGTTGTATAAAGTACAACCAGGTTCCATGTACCTACACAATACTGGGATCAAACTGAAGGGAAAAAAGCAACCTAACAGTTGAGTTAAACTGGAGGAGGATGTGGAGTTTTCCATTAAATAGCTTATACAATAGACAATAGCAATGAAAGACGGGAGGGAGGGAAGATCAGATTTACATGAAGGGCAGAGGCCAGTGGCTTAGCCTTATAAAACCACAACAGGAAAATGGAAAAATCAAGGAAGAAGCAGGCCAGTTAAAGAGGGGTTCAGTCTAAGCTAAAGTTTCTGAAAGACCTCCAATATTGGCTTTATTAACTTCAAAGTGGGGTGTGGGGCAATGACAAAGAACAGGGGAACAGAAAGGCACTAGAATGCAACTTTAAGCAGGTAAATGATAAACAGAATATAAACGTGCAGCAACAAAACTGAAATATCAACAATGGAAAAGCAATGAAGCACTAACCCTGAAGCTGAAGAAAAAAATAATATTCTCACTACAGATTTCTACTATAGTTTAAGGCATCAGACTATGCATTTACCATTAACACTGTTCATGGAAAATGCAGTAATAAATGTCTACATAAGGATAATTTCTGGCAGTAGTTCACAGTTCTGCCACAACTGTGAATAAAATGGCAAGACTGAGGCCCAGCAGGGTTTGAAATACACATGGCTAGCTTTTACCAGTAATTGCATGTGTGCAGATACAATTACAGAATAATGTAGAGACACAATCTTTACACAACTGCAAATTAAGCAATAAGACTATGGTTTAAGAACAAACTAAACAAAAAAAAAAAAAAAAAACGCAAACAAACGTAAAAAAAAAAGCAAAAAAAAAAAGTACAAAAAAGTATCACCACACAGGTCACTATAAATACAACTTAAATATTTAAGCAGAATTGAAATAAAAGCTTTTTCGCTTTTCTTTTTGATGCAAAGCCTGTTACTTACAGTTCAGGGTTTTCCACACGTCTCCAGGTCTTTCATAAAAGACCCTGGGTGGGGGTGTCTCTGTGCTGAATATAGCAGGCTAGTTAGAGAGGGATCCATCTATCACATAGGATCATGTCCTTAAAGTGCTATCAAAAGCTAAAAATACTGTATCAATGGGCCCTGACAATATCCCAGAATACATCTGAAACATCATGAAGCATGATTTTTCCACCACCCCCAGCCCCCACATACACACACATCACTGCTCAACCTCATCCTCCATACAGGTTTTGTACCAAGCAAATGGAGAACAGTTACAGTCATTCCCCTATATAAGAGAGGAATTTCCGCAGACCCACAAGTCTGCCCACCCTCATATACAAAGCTGTGGAAAGATGTATCATGGAACTAATCAATAAAGCCACAGGGAACCTCAAAACCCTTGACCAGTCTCAGTTTGGGTCTGTCAAGGTTAAGTCATGCTTACTGAACTTTTTGGATTTTTTTAAAATAACGCATTAGCGGTAATATCACTGTTAACTGTTTTTTCATTCTGAGGTACTCAGTACTAATATTCGGAAGGAACGTATTAAGATTCAGGACTGTTGAGCTACGAAAATATCGGGTATAATGCTACTTTCAACAGACTGCGAACTCTTTTTGGGCCTTTTTGTCATCATTTGTGTACCATCAATACCTTATATTGACCTTTCTTGGGATATATTAAAGCAGTTTGATGGTTCATAACCTTATAAGTAGGAAGAGGCCTACGGAACAGCACAACCTTTTTCCATAGTGTTCGGGGGATGTTATATCTTTGGCAGTTTGGATTATCAGACTCAGGACTGTGTTTTATTTGCTCTTGAACTTGGCTAGATACCTGGTTTAGGATTCAGGTTTGGACAGAGTTGTTTTGTAAACTGTTGTGGCCAAACTGGACACCCGAACAGCCAAATCAAGGGAATTTTTAAACTGTTCAGTTGACTTTACATTTTGGTGTGCCTACTTATTAACAATTTTTTCACAGTTGGATTTATTTTTGCTGAAGTAGGTATACTTGATCAGTGTTGATTATGTTTGGGATGGTATGCTCATTTACATGCAACTTTGAGGTCCCATTTAATATACTGGGAGAGAGAAAGTAATTTTTGCTTTTTTGTTGGAACAGTTTTTATTACAATGATTTCTACTCTTGGATTCTACAGCAACCAACTGCTTTTGGACTTTGAATTTGTATTTAAAACTTTTTGCTATGCTTTAGGCTAACAATTTATCTATATAGGTGATTTCTTACTGTCCCGTTTTTGAAGGGTAATATATTTTGGTAAGAATGATCTACTAAAAGATATATTGATATGGGGAAGTGATTGACATGCTGTACTTGAATTTTTGAGAACATTAGATATCTTTTACATGGATCGGAGCATGAATACCTTTCATTATATAATATTTGAATGTATACTAGTGTGAACGTGATATCAAGCGAAGATTTTGGGTCCTATTTGAAGTCATGATTACCACTATTCTTATTTGAATTTAAGCAGGAACAGAATATTACTCGTATATGTATGTTTAATATTTGAATATTAGGGGATATTGTTTTGTCTTATATATTGATACATTTGATGGGGAATTGTTGTCAGTTTACATGATTGCTGGTCTTTACCACTTTAAAAAATAGTGTTTGTGCCACATATTAGGGACGAACATTGATAGTATTTCTCAGTCATAGTCCTTGATTGGTAAGGAATTAGCTGTCCCTCTCCCCTTTTTGGACATATAGGATCTGCTGTTCATTTTCAACATACATTGTGGAAGTATTTGATCAATATTTAGGGGTTTAGCGGACCCTATGACCATTTTCTAACAAACAGACCCATAGGATATATGGGATCTGTTGTTCATCCTTTAAACATCTATTGTGGAAGTATTTGATCAATATTTAGGGGTTTGGTGGACTGTATGACCATATTTTCTATATGTATAACAAACAGACCCAGGGATATTGACTTGCTCAATAAGATGTATAACACCAAGGGAGTTATTGCTTAAACTCAGACATGTTGGCCTTATTTTACACTAGCTATTAGGAGCTTGGCTAAGGGCCTTATGTATGTTGGTACTATATGCCACTTATTATACAGCAAAGGCTATTATTGTTCGTTTAGGCCTTTTGGGCAGTTAAACATAATGAAATGGACATAACATTGCTATATTATTCTCATTAATGGTTATAACAATTTTCAAAAATACAATAATTCGTTGTGTTATGGAAATGGATTCCTACTCAAGGATCAAATAGCAAGGGCTATTATTGTCCATTTCTCAGGTTTTGGAATCTGTCACGGAAAGTTTGTGAACTTTATTTAAATGAAGGTAGCATTGCTGTGTTTTATGAACACTTTTCCGAACAGGTTTGAATAACTTTAGTCATTTGGATTGGGGGGCCTGAACTAGGATTTGATTCATGTGCCTCCCAATTACCAGTGGCTGATACCATACACTGGGCCCTTGTTTATTTATTGATATTGATCTATATATATTTTTAGGTACCTATACATCTCTGGGCTCATGCAATTCCTATACCCTTTGGTGATTTATACCCTCCAGTCTATCTAAGGGTTCCTATTCCCCATGGATTTGACCAACATATTAGAGGGATTATCAGCCGATTGGAATGATCTGGGGTTGTTTGGTTTGGCCCTCCAAGAAAAAATGACCAGCAGACTGTCGTAGTTGTAGAAATGTATATTACAGAATGATAATAAAGTGAAAGGATGCTGTTTTATTCTTGATTTCACTAAAGTGTTCTGATATTCTATGTTTCACTGTTCTTGATGTTTGTCCTACATAGAAAGCAGAACACTTACAGATGGCAAGATAAATGACCCAATCTGAGCTGCAGGTGGCAAAATAGCATCCTTTCACTTTATCATCATTGATAGAATTTTGGGAATTAAATATAATAAATTTGGATGGCATGAATTACTTAATGCTAAAGAGAAAAATGGATTATTAGATTGTGAGGGCTTTTTGACCCAGGGCTAAATGAACACCTCTAATTGGTCTTCAAGCTTCTGACACAGTATATAAATGGTTGATTTTTTATTTCTACTTTTACACTGATGAAGGCTTAGACAAGTATAAGCCGAAACTGGTTTGTTTATATTATATACTGATGCTATGATTGTGTAATATACATTTCTACAGTTACCACAGTCTGCTGGTCATTTTTTCTTGGAGTGTCTAGGTATCTTGAGACCTTGCAGACGCCTTACTTGCAGGCATCCATTTTGGACTGGCTTCATTCTCTTTTCTGCTGTGGGCCAGTGGAGCTGAGGGGTTATTACCCTATTTGACTTTGGTTTAGTAAATCTTATAGCCTGATTCGACTTTAGTGGTGGAATATTGCAGTAAGGAACATTTTTTCTTTAATATATCATGCCAAATGAGTGTGTTACATCGTGGTGATTCATATTGAAAGTGAATGACTGTAGATTGGTTCGGTATACAGAAATTACTTGGGATCTATACAATTTTGAATTGTGGCGCATTGTGGAAAGTAAAACTGGGTTAACCGTTATCAGCTTCCTTTCATTTGCTTAAACCTAAGTCGTAGGTTGGATTCAGTAGCGGTTATTGTTTAGCCATCAATGCACACAATTAAACAACAGATATACCAAACCAGCATACGGCATGGCTTTTGTGTCATTGGCTTTTACCAATGAATGGCTTAAATTCTGAAGTGGGGCAGATTATATACCGTGGAACTGTGTTAATTAAGAACAGGTTCTTTTTTGCACAAGCCTAAGTACTTTGGGTGGACTCAGTGGCGGTTGTCATTTTGGAGATAACGTAATTAACAGAACACCAGGTACACTGAATCATTATACAACATGACTTTTGCTTCCCTTGATTTTCAACCCTTCTATCTATTTAGATGGAAATGTTATGGCTAGCTCTATTTTTTGTTTCTAACTAAAGGGTGGTATATCCAATAACCTAATTCCACATTATAATACTATTGATGTCATGGTTCTATCAAGGAGAGACTATTGATCTAACTGGGATACATATGTGCATTTTCTAATAAAAAACGGAAATAGGCCTGGTTGGTGTTTATATTAGCTGACACAACAAGATACGAATGTACGGTCAGACCTATTACCTATATCGAGAACAACAAGACACAGACATTGATTTATACAATCAAAACGAGTCACTTCAATGGATTGGACATCTTATTATAATTACAGTTACATTGACTTTGAATTTATTTCCACTGCAGGACTGAGACTGACCAAACTTTTCATTAGGAATTGTTTATGACACCTTTTGGTGTTAAGGAACAAACTGGATATATTTCTAGGGGTGTTACTATCTTAAGAGTTTATATTTAGGTGTACCTTGTCCATTAAGGACATATTATGATTTATGTTGCTCAAGTTCTCGATAATAAGTTAATAGAAGTGTTTATATTCTTGACAACAATAAGTTCTAACCAGTGGGCAATGAATACACATTTATCCCCACCTTAGTGGTACCAAGATTGTGATCAAGTATCTGAGAAACTAGAGGGATGCTGTGTAATTAATGTTTTACCCACTATTTGGTGGAATTTTAAATAGGGTGACTCTTTTTAGTTTCACAATAAGGCTAAATGAAAGGATGATGCTTTGACTAATGGGAAAAGAACAGGTACCTATATGTAAGCAGTGGTCTGAACATTAAGTGATATTTAACTGTATATTTACCAACAAATGTAAAATAAATAATAAATAAATAAAATAAAATTTAAAGTGTTGTAATGCAATAATAATCTTTAGATATGTTTAAGAACTATCACTATGGCCATTGTACTGCATTTCTATCTATAAGGTGGGTTTTCCATCTGTGGTCATACTAAGCCAGGACAAGATATAAAGCGATAAACAATTTTCTATGGTTAATCACCTGTAATTAATATACATAATAACATTAGATATTAAACTGGTCTAGGCTCTATTTTGATTCCAAGATAAACACAACCAATATATATTGTTATGGATACCAACTTGATGTTACATTTGGGGTGATTTATTATAGAATGCTTGGGACCCTACAGTTAATAAGTTAATACTGCTCATTAATTTCAGTATACTATTATGTCAACTATGTTATACAGGCTATGAGTAAAATATAGTGGATGCTTATATAGTGGACTTATAGTTAGCTAATTTTTATAAATCAGCACTATATAATAAGATTGTATTTCTACTAACAACTTTCACAAGCACATATATTATATTTAGAGGGTTGTCCTATATTACAGGTTAAATTTACACTAACGATTCATCTGGAAATATTCATATTGGCTTCATTAATATATCCTCATGATTGGGTGTGACCCTATGTTCTGATTAGATCTATCTCCTGGATACAGCTTTTTAATTTTATAAGACCAATTGATCTTTATATATTGAATGGGTGATATGTGAAGTTACTTTTTTATGACTATATGACCCTACAGATATTATAAGAGGTGGACTCAACACTGGAAGAGGAGAGTTGGACTCAGTAAGGCTTTAAACAATATGTATATTGGGATTGTATGATATAAATCTCTATAAATAGATACAAGACCCCCAAGGAGTACTGGGTCTATGTTAAAGTGATACAATTCACAGCCTAGGCTGATATCGTCCAGACTTGGATGCCAGGGGTTGATATTGTCCAGTAATATTTTATTTATTTATTTATTTATTTATTTATTTATTTCAGTTTGATTACCGGGGAGGTCCACTGGACTTTGGGGCCCGTTTTCAGTGGAGGCCCGGGGAGAAAAGCTCCAGAAAAACAACAGTATTTATTACAAAAAGAGTTTGGACAAAAATATTACAATAATTAAACAGGAAGTTACAAACAGAATACAATACTGATGTCAGATGGCAAAAAATAGCAATTATTACCGGTTTCAGTTAGGTTTCAGCAGAAAAAGAAAAAAATAAAGTAAAGTATTCAGGGGTTATGAAAGTAGGAAGATATAAGTAGCTGATACAGCTAGTATTATAGGAGAGGCTAAAAAAAGAGTTTAGTTGAGAATGGAGGTTAGCCAGGAGAGAAGGAGGAGGATAGTTTGAATGGAGTAGGTTGAAGAGTGCAGTTGCAAATTCTATTTAGACAGAGGTGGGAATGAAGTAGGGCTTTGAAGTTGTCCAGGTTGTTGCAGGATCTTAGAGAGGTGGGTAGGGAATTCCATTTTGTAGCAAGGGTGAAGGATAAAAGCATTTGGCCAGCTGCGCACTTAGGTTTTTGTACTGTGATCAGGTTTTGTTGAGAAGATCTAAGGGATCTAACGGGGGTATAGGGTATAAGAATGTTGGAAAGAGCAGGACAGTTATTTGGATGGAACAGTAATTTATGGGCTATGGTGAGTTGGAGAAAGGTAAGATGATTGGGGGGTACAAGCCAATTTAGAGAGTGGAGGGAGGAGCAGTGATGAGTGATGGACTTGGCATTGGTAACAAATTTGGATATTTTGTTATAGCATTGTTCCAATTTGGAGGTAAGACTGGATGATAGATTAGTGAGCAGGGGAGCACCATAAAGTAAAGAGGGAAGGAGGTAAGTAGAGGTGAGGGTTAGCCTAGTGGAAGGAGACAGAAAGTGGTTGTTTCTGTACAATAAGCCAAGTTTTATATGTGTTTTTTTGATGTTTAGCTGGATATGATTATTGAATTTCAGCTGGTCATCAATTATGACACCGAGAAGTTTGGTGGAGGTTACTATTTTGATAGTGGAGTTAGATAGGCTGGTAATATGAAAGGAGTTTTTGTCACGTGATGAGGATTTGGCGGGGGGGGGATGATCTTAGTCTTGTTGTCATTAACGGATAGGTGATTTTGGAACATCCAATTTTCAGTGGTTGAAAATGCAGTTTGGGTTAGAGGTTGGAATTCTGTTTGGTTAGGGGCATGGCAGATCAGAGTGGAGTCATCAGCGTATTGAACAATTGTGGTGTTGGGGATGGCTTTATGGAAGTTGTTAATAAAGATGTTGAATAGTAATGGGCCAAGAATGGAACTTTGAGGGACTCCGGTAGGTGTAGGAAGGAAGGTATATGTAGCTTGGCCCCATTTCATAGCTTGGGATCTGTTTGAGAGGTAGCTAGTGAACCAGGAAAGAGCTTTTAGGCTAAGGTTGAGGTTAGAGAGATGGTTTAGAAGGAGGGAGTGTGAGATGGTGTCAAAAGCTTTAGATAGATCTAGTAGAACAGATGAGACTAAATTACCGGAGTCACAGGCTAAGTTCACAGAGTGAAGGAAAGAGAGAAGGGCAGTGTTTGTACTGTGTCCAGGGCGGAAGCCGTGTTGGGTGGGGGAGAGTAGTTGGTGTTCAGTAAGGAAAGGCAAGAGCTGCAGGTGTATACATTTTTCGAGGATTTTGGCTATAGGGAAGAGGATGGCAATGGGGTGGAAATTAGAGACATTAGAGTTCTTGCCACCTTTGTGAAGTGGAAGAATGAAAGCAGAATGCCAAAGTTTGGGTATATAGGATTTATGTAGAGACCTGTTTATTAGGATGCTGATAGGTATAGCAATGGAATCAGAGGCTATCTTTAGGAAGGAGGAAGCGATGTTATCTGGGGCATTTGAGCAAGGTTTGAGTTTGTAGAGAAGTTTCTTTATTAGGTTGGTTGGAACAGGTTTGAGTTCAAAAATGGGGGGTGGGAAGGGAGAGGAGGGTTGGTATGGGTGGGAGGGTTGTTGTTAAAAGTCTTGGTTAGTTCAGCAATGGAAGAAGTGATGAAGGAATTGAATAGAGAGGCAATTTCAGGGTCAGATTTGCTGGAGTCAGGACAGGGGTTGTTTTTAGTGCCAGGTGTAAGTAGGGAGTTAATGGAGTTCCAGAATTGTTTTGGATTTCTTGTGTGGTTTTCTTGTAGTTTGATGTAGTAAGACTTTTTATCTCTAATGACTAGTTTTTTGGCCAGGTTTCTTAATTGCTTAAACTGGAGGAAGATTTCAGGCAGTTTGTGTTTTAGGTAAGCTTTCCAGGATTTGTCTCTTTGGTGCATAATCTATTTTGTTTCTTTGGAGTGCCATGGGGTGGGTTTAGTTTTGGTTCTTTTTCTTCTTATTGGAGCTTGGGAGTTAAGGATAGTTAAGAATGTAGAATTGAAATATTTAATGGCATCGTCTACTGGCAGTGTTTTTAGGGGGTTCCAGTTAGCTAGTTTAAGGGAGTTAGAGAAATAATTTTGATTAAAGTTGGTTAGGTTACGTGTTTGAATGAAGTGGTATGAGTGAGGGGAAGTGGGGGTCGCTCAAATAGAGAAGGCAGGGAGGTGGTCTCCTAAAGGGTCGGGAATTACACCAGATGAAATAATTTTGTTAGGATGGGATACAAGTATCCAGTCTAGTATGGTGCCAGGGGGGTTGGTTTTATTAGGTCTAGTAATGGAGTTAGTGAGTTGAGTGAAGTTGAATAGATTGATAGTAATGGAGGGATTAAGAGTATTGATTTTTCCCCAGTAAATGTTTACATCTCCCAGAATAAAGGTTTCTAATTTGATGTTAGAAGAGCACCAGGAGAGGATGTCTTCCAAAGTATTTGCATTATTACCAGGAGGAATATAGAGGGAAATAATGCAAATGCTTTTGCGGATGTTCAATTTTAGTATGCCAATGACTAGTTCTGCATTGTTGAATGATGGGAGGGAGTTAGGGTATGGGGTGATAGTTAAGAGGTTGGAGTAGATTAAAGCAACTCCTCCACCTCTTTTGTTAGTGTGGTCATATTGGAGAGAATGAAATCCTGGAAGAAGGAATTCAAAGCCACTGATGTGAGGTTTTAGCCAGGTTTCAGAGATGGCTACTATGTCTGGGGAGTTATGGCTAATCCAGGCATGGAAGAGTGTGAATTTATTTTTTAAGCTTCGTGCATTAATAGTGAGGATCTTGAGATTTTTATTAGTATGTTTATTGTTGGAGCTGGGCAGATTTATTGGAGAGAAGTTAGATGGGGGATTTGTAGGAGAGAAATTAGGACCTGGATTGGGGTGAATATCGCCAGCTAAATGAAGGAGAGTATAATTGGGGGTAAGTTTATTAGGTTTGTAGTTAGATGGGTAACATTGGTAGAGGTTTGCTTTAAGTTTGTGGGTGTTATTAGGGATTGGAAGTAGTTTTATTTTGAAGAGAAGTAGAGGGTGGGAAGTGATTAAAGAGGTGAAGGTTTTGTGGAAGTGGGAGGTGGGCAGATTTTGGGGTGTCAGAGGAGGAGAGAGCACATGAAAGGTAGTGAAGGAGATTAGATGGTATAGTAATGGTAGAAGCAAGATGAGGGGTGAGAAGAGAAGGACTTTTGATGGAGGGCTATGCATGGTAATAGGAGAAATGAATGATATGGGAGGAGAAGGTAAGTGAAAGTTGGAGTGTTAGGGGTGTAGGGAGGAAGTTGGAGGGGGGATAATGTGAAACCTGATTGGTCAATGACCAGGGAGGGACTAATGGAGATGTGTAATGTGATTGGGAGGAAAGGAGGGAGGGACTATAAGGTGGGGTATAAGTTTGGAGGTACTGGGGGTGGGTATTGGGGGTAGGGTAGGGGAGCAGAGTGAGCCCGCAGGGCGAATGGAGCAGGTAGAGCAAAGAAGGCAGAAATGGCCTTATATATATCTGGAGATGTGTAATGTGATTGGGAGGAAAGGAGGGAGGGACTATAAGGTGGGGTATAAGTTTGGAGGTACTGGGGGCGGGTGAGTATTGCGGGTAGGGTAGGGGAGCGGAGTGAGCCTGCAGGGCGAACGGAGCGGGTAGAGCAAAGAAGGCGGAAATGGCCTTATATATATCTGGGGGTATTTTACTTGACTTAACTCACTTGGCTCACTCAATATGGATATTTCTAATTTGCTAAGGGGGCTTTCCTCTGATTGAGAAGACTTAGCAATTTTTGGTATTGGGATGGACCAAATATCAGAAAATGAGACCACACCAGTCAATAAGGAAGATACTTGTGAAGCACTTTTTGCTACTTTAACTAAACATATGAGATCTCTTAGAAATTATGTTTGGCACTATAAGCTATTTAAAGCCTATATGGTTAAAGGTGTCACACCAAGAGTTTTGAGAATTAGAATACAGCCAATGGTGAATAATCCAGATGATGCTCTTCTCCAGCAATGGAGGGATGTTCAACATAAAGCTACAATGCATTTTGTAGAAATACTGATTGGGCTTCATGATAGGACAATAGATGCTGAAATTGCAGCTATTACTAAAATAAGTGAACAAATCAAGGAATGTGAGGGGCAGCCTACATACATATCTTGCCTTAAAAAACTGAGTATAGAACTAACTAACCTAGAAACACAACTTAAAGAAAGGAAAAAGAAAAAATCCTTAGAGATGTGACTGATTATGAACAAGGGGACCCCTTTTCTAAAGATAGGGACAAGCATGTTAGGTTTTCACAACCATAAAGGAATTCTGCTAAAAGAAAGCGCCCAATATCAATACTTAAGAAATCTGTTATGTCAAACACATCAGGGGAAGATTCTTCCTCTGGATATGACATAGATACATCAGCATCCACAGGCTCACCAGCACAAAAGAAAAGGAATTCCAATAACCCTTTGGAGTTAAATCAAAAAGGAGGAGGGGGTAGAAACTACAGGGAATATAGAGAATATGGAGGGACTTTTTTGGATGTTTGTGCAGAAACAATAAATGGGAATGTGTTAAATATTTCATCCTACCCCCTCTCCTCCTTGGAGGAAAGTATTCTTAATAAAGGTTTATCACACATACCTGGCTCTTTTGGGTCAGAAGACTATTTTGCTAAAGATGTGGCTGCAGAATTCTTAATTTGAAAATATTTTTTCAGGAAAGAGAAACCACTGATGATCAAGACCATTTTAGATACCATAAATCCTCTTTTTCACCCCCAGTAAATCACAATCTATTATTACTCCAAAACTCTACCCTTAGAGATCTTCATTTCATTTCTAGGAATAGTCAGGTTAGGGCTAGTAATGCAACCAAGCAAGAGATGACTACAATTTCTAACTTAGCCAATAACCACGAGGTAGTCATTCTGAGAGCCGATAAAGGAGGTGCTGTGGTGGTACAAGATTGGAAGCAATATGATATGGAAGCCATCAAACAATTGGCAGACAGCAGGTACTATGTGCAACTTACATACAACCCTACTAAGCATTTTCAGAAACAGATAGATGAGTTTCTTTCATTAGCTGTAGAAGAGGGAATCATTACTGAAAATACTAAGAAATAACTTACGATTTTGGACCCCAGCAATCAATATATATATTTTCTACCAAAAATACACAAAAACCTGTATAACCCCTCTGGGTGACCGATAGTATCTGGAAGAGGATCTATGATCCACTTTCCCAATATACAACTAGATATTTAAAACCTTTATTCAAATGGGTGAGGGCCCAATTGAAAGATACCACAGAATTCTTACAGGTCATCTCTGAAATGCAACTAGAAGCTAAATGGTTGCTCTCTACCTTAGATGTGAAAGCCCTATATACTAATATTCCACATTGGGCTGGCATTGAAGCACTAGAATACTGGTTAAATGACTGGACGTAATCACAGATGATCAGCTGAAATTTGATCGCCATATATTTATACATGGTTAAAAAAAGACTCATCAAAAACTAGGTACATTATAATGAGTAAAAATCTACCTCACTGATATGCCCAGAAGACATACAGCCTCTACCTTTTTATTGCCATCTCTCTTCTGTCCTGCTTCTCTCTTCACTAGCATTCAAATTTCACAACTACAGCAAATTTGGCTATTTTATTATAACACTGCCCATGTTAGTTTAAACTAGAACAAGAGAGAAAAATACATGGTTGCATTAATAGCTAAGGTCTTTGCTTTCAAGGCACGATATTATACACTGTCCTCTGGCCAATGCCTATGTGGAGTTTCATGTTTTTTCTGTGTCTTTGTGGGGTACATCACACGCCCCACCCCCCCCAAAAAAAAATGCAAGTTTCACATCTAACTCACCCATGAATGGAGTTGTGGGTTGCAGCACAGAGTCTAGATGGTGTCTATTGGGGAAGATTTGTACAGACCAACTTCTTTCAGTATCAACTGCAACAAACAGTATTCTCTAGAAAGGACAATATGGAGCACAGACTGCACAACACATCAGGGCTAGCCACTTGATGGCATAAATATTGACTGTAGATTATTTGGTCATCATAACTAATGTCACCAAAAATGGACATGGGTATTTGCTAGTGATAAGTGGGTTGTGGACCCATCCTACTTTGATCTAGGTCAGGGACTCATGCTAATGGTGGGAAGGATTTTTGTGCCTCTAATGGTCAGTGTGTGCCTACCATACAGCCCATCAGTTCAGGGTCAATAAGCTACTGGCCAGCCTGTGTATAGTTGCCCTGCTTGGGTTACTTGGGATAGCTCCAGGGGCAGCTTGTTTTACTGGTTGCTGGGCTGCAGCACCCCTCCACACACACACACACACACACACACACACACATACACACATACACACACGCACACACACACACACACACACACACACACACACACACACACACACACACACACAAACTATCATTTTTAAGCTACTTTTCTCTATAAAGTTTAAATTTACCATTGCTGCAATCACAACTGAGATCAAAACTCAAAGCAGCCCAACAATCATGCTTTATTTCAAGTTTTCCATCTTCTGCAGTAGGTAGAGACTTCAGGGGGGAAAAGCAGCTCATTAGCTATTGTATGAAGTAGTAAAAAGCCCTTCCTATTGGTTTAGACTGTCTCAGGTGACTGAGACAGCCAGAGACTGAAAGAAAGTAATTTGCATGCAAGTGCACAGCCATGACTGCTGGAATTTCTTTCTAAGTATTTTGTTATTGTTGATGTTGTTACAGGCACTTTGCCTGTTACTGCCAGCATGTAGAAAGGTAAGTAATTAAAGTGTGTGTGTGTGTGTGTGTATGTGTTGGGGGTAGATAAAGAAGCTCTAAAGTGTTCCTGATTTTGCCTCATATCGTAAACTGTTTTCTTACAAAGGGTGTCGTGTTCTGGCAAATCAGAAATTTTTGCAATAACTAAACAATGACACACATTTGAGTTTCAGACTTAGCCTTCAGAAAAAACATGTTAATGCAAAGCCTGTTATTCTAGCAACTTGCTAATTGTAAATAGCAAAAATCAGTCCCCAATTTTTGTCCTCTGACCCAATTATTATTCAGTTTTATCCTTAATTCTTGAACTAAGATGTTGAAAGTTATTTGGGGTAAGTGGATGAAGTGTGTTGCATACTGTATTCTGACAGCAGTGAGCCGAGAAAATAAATTTCTGTTTGTCAGTTATTTATATATGTATTTATTCACTGGATTACGATAAATGATTTGAGGTGAACAGTCTCAGTCATTCAAGTGGCAGCAAAGCCTCATGGCTTGGGATCCAGAGTCTACTACTATTCAGGGGTACAGTGTGGGCATTAAGGTGAGGAAGAGGCTTTAGACAACAGTGAGGGATGTCATCACAATTATACTGACAGACAAATGGCAATCAGACTCTTCTGTGTAAGGATAGGGCAGTATTCATAATTTTAGTCAATACCCAACAGCAAGTTTGTAATGGTAAAGAAAAGATCACATTCAGTCATCAGCTTTGGGACATACTAGTTAAAGCAGGAAGCACAAGTCGGTGTTGATAATGGAGGACCTAGATGCACTTGTCAGGATAGACTGCCTGGGTCCAAATGGATGGGGCAACAGGAATAAAGAAAGAAACCATTCTAGACTTATGATTGGCAGGTGGCTTAATGGTGGCCAATATATGGTTCAGCAAGAGAGAGTCAAGATTACTCACAAGAGTGCCCACCATGCAATTCAGGTAGACTTCCTACTCATAATGAAATGGCACTGAGGTAGAAATAACAATTGCAAAGTCATTCCCAGTGAAATAGCCCACACCTTAAAGCACTGGTTGCCACGATCACCTGGTCAGAGAAGGCTCTAAGGTCAATAAAGACTAGACTGAAGACCTGGAAATTGATTGGAGAAACCACAAGAGTTCAAGGAAATACTCAGGGTTCTAGCATATCAGGTAAAAGAGGAAACAGGTGGAGCTGAAGAAGAATTGCAGAACCTCAAAACAGCATATGTGAGGCCTATAAAACAGATATGGGGCTGAGACAGTTATGGAAATAATGTACATGAGGAAAGATGGTGATGGAATGCAGAAGTCCAAGACGTCATAACAAAAAAGGGAGTAGTACAGGAAAAAGTGGGAGATAGAAAAGACAGATCAGGCCAAGAAAGAATACTGGTTAACTAAGATAGATGCTAAGAGAGCTGCCCCAACAGAAAAAGAGCAAGGCATCACAGGGACTCTATGAGCTTCTGAAAGGGGACTCAATAGATGTCACAAAGAGACTATCAGGTTGCTAGGCAAAGTCAGAAAGATTAAAAAGATAGACATTACTCATCCTTCATAAGGGGTGCTAGCAACTCTACTCAATAGTTCACAGGGTATCAAAAGCAGATTGAAGGAGTAATTGTAGTAGCTTCTGAATGAAGAATGCTCTACAGAACCCGTACTTCTCCAAACATAGCCCATATTGAAGAAGAAGAAAAGCTCACCCTAGAAGTAGTAAGAACAGCACTCAAGTCACGAAAAGTAGCAGGCTCAGATGAGTTTACTGCAGATATGATCATGATGATTGGTAAGTTACGGGAGAAATGGCTCCTGAGAGTACCCAGCAATATGGAGAAAAAAGTGTATCCCAGAAAAGGTGAGAATAAGCATTCTAGTGTCAGTGTACCAGACAAAAGGGGCTATTCACAACTGTGGGCATTATAGAGGTATCAAAGTCCTGTTACTGTGGCCAAAGTTCTGGAAAAGGTGATTGATAAATGGATAAGAAGAGTAGTAGAAAGTAAGATGGGAGATGAGCATTTCAGATCAGGATGCAACAGAACCCACCCAATGTGTGACAGTTAAGAAAAAGAAGCTGGAGATGAAAGAGTCCAAATGAGCATTTCTAGACTTGGAGAAAAGGTTCCAAAAAGGCTAATTTGTAAGGAGCTGGGACAGTGTGAAGTCCTAGAAACATTCACAGAATTAGTACAGGCTATGTACTAGGACCCAATGATACAAGTATGGACAGTGTTTGGACTCAATACGAGGTTTCTAGTGGGACTGAGCATGTCTCTCAGGGTTCGGCTGTGAGCCCACTGCTTTTCATACTGGTGATGGACTACATTAGTAAATTGTTCACAAGGGAAAGATCAATAAAGCTGATCTATGCAAATGGTGTGGCAATATAGGCACACTCTGGACAAGAACTTCAGGAAATGATAGGGTCACGGAATGCAAAACTGTAGATATATGAGATGAAACTGAGTACAGATTAGACAGCTGAAATTGCAGCAAATGTGGAAAATTAGAAGATGAAAATTGAGATAGAAGGGAAAATAGTGGAGCAGGTTAACAGCTTCATGTATCTGCAGGGTTGTTTGAGTTGAAGGGAAGTCTGAATGAGGAGGTCAATGCTTGAATCAAGTGGCAACCAACTGCCACAGCCTGCCAGGGGTAGCATGTGAGAGAAGAAAGACAAAGGAGGTAAAAAGTAAGATGTTCAAGACAGTGGTGTGAGCAGTACTACTGTGTGGTACAAAAACATTGGCAGTGAAGGTGGAGTAGTTAAGGAAGTTGGAAGGTATTGAAAGGAAGTGCCTGAGATCAGTAGTAGAATGTACACGGTTGGGTAAAAGAAGAAGATATCAGTCTAAGCAATATCAGTACACTCAATATTAAGCAATTTTATCAATGGTCTTTTAGCCTGGTGAGTAGTTTAAGGAGAGAGACTTTGCAAAATGTAGCTATGTGCTTATTGTCAACAGCCAGTGAACAAGAAAAGGGAGGGAATTATGTTGTCAAATGATCACAGGGGAAGGCAGCAACAGACTACCACAACTACAATGGGGTGGGTGTGAGGGAAAAACAATTATATCTCTAGCTCTCAGCTGACTTGCCTACAACTGGTCCAATGCCAAGACAAGTCCTGAAGTAGCCAGACATACACTCAGTAGACAAGAATGAAACCAGGATTGAACAACAACAGTTAGACTACTTTAAACAGCAAAAATGTAGTGCAACTATGTAGTGGAATCACTAATATAGCCTTACAGAGCTTAGCTAAAGCAGCTACAGACTGTTAAAATTAATTTAAAATCATATTAAGAAATGAAAACACATGTCTTTTGGTGATAATGGAGAACAATGGACCTTGCAGGTGTTTTTGCATAGCTCTCAGAAAATTACGGCAGTTACATAACATGCAGGAGTTGTTGCATATCCTCTTGTCCATAGCTCTCAACTTCTTTGCTTAAAAAACATTGACAAAGCTGAAAATAATGGGTGGAACCAGGGACAAAAAAAGGCCTGAATTAGGGACAGTTTCTTTTAATCTATTATGTTAAAGTCACAATAACAAATTTCCTTTCATCATATTAGTGATAGTAACAGTTTTAGGTGACAACTGAGAACAGTGGACCTTGTGTAATTATATCACTTAGTATTCTGCATTTGCACTTACATGTAGTCCAGTTTTCTACATTATTGCCTGTCTTTCTTTGTTTTGTAGAACTATTACAATACAACAATAATTTAAAAAATCACAGCAAACAGCAACTTTGGAATTCACAGACCTGTAGCTCTTGTCTGATTGGAACTGCCCCAATGTAAAGACAAGTCCTAAACTAGTCTGATGCACGCTCAGTACACAAGAACAAATATAAATATAGCAGACTATTTAAAACAACAAAAATGCAGTGCAACTATGGAAGGAATCACTAATATAAGCTTGAAGACCTTAGCTAAAGTAGATATTAACTGTTAAAATGAATTTAAAATCATATCAAGAAATAAAAACACTTACCTGTCTTTCTCTGTCATGCAGACCTATTACAATGTAACAGTAATCTAGATTCCTTATGTGATTGACCTTAATGCTGGATAGTGTGCTATGCTATTCTTCAGAAACCTTACCCTTATCGAATAATCAGCTATCGCCAAAAAGTAATACTACAAAAGACCTAGGATAATAAATTAATAGTTATTTCAAATGTGATTATCCGACCAATGAAATGGCAAGAAAGCCCTCATTATACCATTCAGTGAGCATAATTCCTCATTTGGCACATATCTGTCCAGAACCATGCAACAACTCAAATGCCCACAGAAATAACTTACTAAAAGAATACAAGGCCTAAACAACATGCTCTACCTGGACTGACTCAAAGTCCTGTCACTATACTTGGTATCCTACATACTACCAAGAGATGACCTGTGTTTGGCATACAAGGCATCCTCCAACCCAGTACTGATGGATTTACTGCACATCAGCAAGTCAAATGGCATCAGAGCAACTCAGTCTAGGGATCTAATCCTCTTCTGAAACATCAACAGAATGGTTTGGAGGGGCACGTACATATCATAGAGAATATTGCTGCTATGGAAAAGACTTCCCAGCTACACAAACAATGCTCATCCCCATCTGTGTTCAAGTGCAAATTGGATCTATAGATGGGAACCAGAACATTTACTCTCTGACTACCCCCTGTACAACTAATGGACAGAAGCAGCTCCTAAATGCTTTATCCTATGTATGGGTCCCCTCAAATCATCTATGGTCTGATCGCAGTTATTCTCATTTGGGGTTCTATATAATTATTGACTGTTGGATGGGTAAGATTAGTTTCTAACCAAATTGCACAGTTTAATTCAAGCACATAAAGGGAAATAGACAAGTACTAGGCTATCTGACCTTGCAGGTAATTTTATGCCTAGCTAATGAACCTGTGAATTAATATAGCATTTGATTTAACTAAACAAAGACTGGCAGTTAACATGTTCCAGAACATGATGACATTCACAAGTAAATATTGCAGCAAATAATATTTATAAACATGAAAAGTAACATGAAACATTTGGCTTTTCCTTGTTATTTACAAGTATGTGAGTAAAGCACTTGTGAAATCATCACATGCGTAAGACTGCATTTCCTTCCCAATCATATTTTTTTTTGCAGTAAAACAATTTATTTAGTTCATTTTTATTATCAAAAATATGAATTGTGAATATGTGAGCTCTGGATATGCAAATACTACACTAAATAATATTTGTAATAATGTAAAATAAATGTATGCAAGAGGAAATTTTCACTTTATCTTTTACTTCTCGGCACCAGGACGAGAAAGCGGTGCTCATTTTCACTATTAAAAAGAAAGTGTGAAAAAAGACTATGAATTCCTGCATCTACATGTAAACACTGTCCCTATTAATATTTAGAATCATGTAAAATAAAGTGAAACATTCATCTACTAGTTCTTTCAATGTGATGTCATAAAATCGGATTTGTAAAATATTTAATTCCATAATGCTGTTATGAACCTTCCTTACAAACATCTTTTTGATGACAAGAAATTAAGAGATTCAGTTAATGCAATGTCCAGATAATGTGGCAAGCAGGCCACTGAAGAGTGTCACTGCACCCGTATACACCAACCAGCATATCTGAGTGGTCAGGATGTAACTAACTACCAGCCAGCTAGCCAGTAACAACATGACAGTCTCTGTAACCCAAGGGTTACAAGATTTTCCTGTCTGAAAATAGAGCACCCACCTAATGGAAGATAACTTTGGGGTTGTTTCCCAATCGTGGCATGATGTGCAAGAGAGAGAGGAAGAAAGAATTGAGCAATACATACCACCTGGGTATCTGAGGCCAGCAGTGGCTGATACCAGCACTAAATACAGACACCCGTATACACCAACCAGCATATCTGAGTGGTCAGGATGTAACTAACTACCAGCCAGCTAGCCAGTAACAATATGACAGTCCCTATAACCCAAGGGTTACAAGATTTTCCTGTCTGAAAATAGAGCACCCACCTAATGGAAGATAACTTTGGGGTTGTTTCCCAATCGTGGCATGATGTGCAAGAGAGAGAGGAAGAAAGAATTGAGCAATACATACCACCTGGGTATCTGAGGCCAGCAGTGGCTGATACCAGCACTAAATACAGACAATTAATAAACACACGGCATACTTATCAATGAGAGCTCAAGCCTTTGGTGGCAAAAAAGAAAAATGTAATTTTAAATCTATCAGTCCTTTAAATAAATAAATAAAATTTTTCAGAATAAGTCTAACTCCACTTTCAGCCATTACACATTTCCATTACAACTAGATTTCACTCATGAAAATATAGTTTATTAGACATTTTGCAAACACATTACCTACAAAGTGTTGGGATGATATAGTTGCCATTTTGCATTGTACTTGTCATTTTCTTGTTTGTGTAGTCCGTCACAGAGAATTTATAATTTTTGACAGGAATCAAATATTTCTTCACAGAATACCGAATACTTTGGATTAATCTTTTCATTTAATATAAGTACTAACTGAAGAAACCACACTCTAAGGGAAAATGTTTTCTTCCAGTAAAAGGAATTTGTTGGTGTCCCATCCAGAACTGAGATCTGCTTGTTTATTTCAAATGTGTTAGCCTGGTAGGCAAACTGGTTCAAGGACCTTTTTCAGTCATGACCCAGACCAATAGGCAGACATTACAGTACAGTATACAACGATAATTCAATAACATAGATAACATACAGCTAAAATTGTCAATCATGTGCGATTCAGCTATATAATGTAGGACACTATACTTAGAATTGTGCATCTTCCGTAAAATATGTATCATCAGTGCATGGATGTTTTGCAAATTGAGTACAGTAAAAAAAAATTAGCAAGTAGAATTAACATTTAAAGGTAGAAGTCACTCCTCGAAAAGTTACCATGGGAGTCATAAAGGGTTCCCACACTTTGAATACCCTAAATGATAAGGTTTCTGCAAGCCAGTAAGTTCAAGCAATTCAGAGACAGCTGTTCTGCTATGGCATTAGGTAGCTTCTATGTTAGGAGGAAAGTATTCATCATTGTTTGCTAGTGTACACCCATTCATTCCTGTGGATCATTCATAGCTCATATCATGCTGCAGTTTGGCATCATGGAGCTCTGGGTGTGTGTGTGTGTATGTGCGTGTGTGTGTGCTTCTCTGTGGATGTGGAAGTGCATGCATATGGGAACATAAATACAGGCATGTATGTGTGTGTGTTTGTTATCAGAGTCGTTTCCTTGCTAATGGTAAGCATAAGAAAGCTGTTTTAGTATACATGCTTATATGTGTTTGTATATATGTGCATGCATGGCAGTCTGAGAGTGTATGTGTGTGTGTTCATCTCAGGAAGTCCATGTGCAAATGCATGGGCTGGTATGGGGAGCACTAGTGAGGTCAGTGCTGACAATGCAGTGTTCCGTTCAGTGACATGGTGATTAGCCACTATTGAAATGCTTCTTTGCATGGCTTTACTTGCCTCTGAACTAGAGAGTTTCACTGTTACATTATTTGTTAGGCCCACAGAAGCTAGTTAGCATGGATGATGCTATTCCTTCTCAGTCCTACAGTTAAGGCACTATTTCTGTTATGACTGTTTGCAGTAGGTGGATGGGACACTCTAAACTGACCATAGGTGTGTGTGTGTGTGTGTGTGTGTGTGTGTGTGTATGCGCAGTTGTGTGTGTCTTGTGAAAGAACAATGACAGGACTAGTCACTTGATGGTGTAAACCTTGGCTCTAGACGATTGTCACTGTTGAAGTGACACCCTGACCCCATGTGCAAAAATGGGAAAAATGTGTTGAGGATGGATGGACAGACAGACTGTTTGATACTCCAATATAGCTGTCTTAGTTTTATTAAATTTCTATACAGGTGTGTATATATATATATATATATATATATATATATATATATATATATATATATATATATATATATATATATATATATATATATACAGATATAGATATATATACACAATATCCAGTTTTTGTAAAGAGTGAAATGTCTTGAAAGTGCCCTGTCATGTACAATATGGTGATAATAGTATTGCGTAGCATTAGAAATGCTATTTCTCTAGCATGCAATTTATAGTATCTAAAATTAGTTACCTGTAGATGTGATCTTAAATCCTATGGGAACTATTTACCCTTTTTCTGAGTACTATTTTGGATTCATTATATGCCTCTGCAGAGAAGAATTGGTTGTACTTAATTCATAACTATGCTGTGGTTTACTATATTAGTCAATATCATTAAAGCAGGTAGATTTGTTTTCCTCTGTAAGGTATTCTAATTTGTTTGCTAAATGTGGTTTCTTTATCCATTTATAAACATCTAAGAATGTTGTTTTCTGCACTATGGTTTTGGGAGGAGTTTTATGGGGACAGTAGTGCAAGAAGAGGTAATGCATACTTGTCTGGGCTGTAGAACATCCAAGTATTATCTTGTAAAAGAGTTTCAGTTGTACTAGTACTTTGTTGATTTGTGTTGCAGAGTGTGTCAGAATGAAGGGTGTTGACAGAGTGATACACTGAAATATCTGATGTTCTGTTAATTGCAATGAGATAGCTGCATGGTATTTAATGATTATTTCAACAATGGACAATCTTTGTGGTGCAATTAAAAATTTCTCTGTTTTTGTTTGATTATACTTAACTTTTGTCAGGCAGCTCGTTAAACAAAACTCTGAAATCGATTTGAAATTTTTTAAAAAAGGCCTGTAGCCATATCATCTGCATAATGTTATTTTTTTATTTAACATTTGTTTACTGGGAAAGTCTGACTGGGTCAGTACCTGTTTTCAGCAGAGGCCCAGGAAGAAACACGCCGGATGCATGTCTTTGGAATGTGGGAAGAAACTGGAGCACTCAGAGGAAACCCATGTGAATGCAGGGAGGACATGCAGACTCCACACAGAAGACACCCCAGCCAAGAATCGAACCAGAGAAACTCTTGTTGTGAGGTGACAAAGCTAACAACCGCACCACTTTGCCACCCCCAGTTATAAAACTGGAGAGTGGAAGATCCAATGGGGCTCATTTATGAATAGCAAAAATAGCAGACATCAAAGCAAGGACTTCTGCAGAATGCTTTGGTAATACACTCTAACTATATGCTGTAACTTATAAGTTTGAAAGTTCTGCTGAAACCACTGTACAACTTCCTGATATCCTAGCTGGTGAATTTAGTGAAATTTCTATTCCACCCACACTTATAGTGAATCAACAGATTCCACAGTTGCAGACATCCCCCTTAATTGCAATGGGAGAAGTCCTACCAGCCACCTCAGAAGCCAACATCATCACATCCATGGGTCCACATTAATATGCATGATTGCCTGATTATCAGCATCAGATATGGCCTACCTAAACCCCTAGCTAACCTCTTTAATCTTATCATTTCTACTGGTTACATCCTTAAGCCTAGAAATCAGTCATTCTAATACACAAGCATAACCCAAACACAGACCCCTGTAACTATAGACCCATTAGTCTACCTAGCATTATATGTAAAGCTATGACATGTATTATCTCAGACCTCTTTAATATGGACACTGAAAATTCTGTTAACCCTAAATCTTCATCAATTTGCCTTTGTCAAAGGAAGGTCCTACCTCTTTAACATAATTAATGTCTTTAAAAAAGTTACCAATGCATAACAAAACAGGGCATATCTGGACCTTGTTAAGGCCTTCCACGTTATTCTTCATGCAGGAATTATTGACACATTTGTAAATCTGAATATGAATCCTTATGTTGTGCCACAGACAAAAGGTTGCCTGACACAGGTACCACTTCTAAATGTAAAAAAGTGATCAGTGGTATCCTACAGGCACAGCACTGGGACTACTCTTACTTGACATCTCTGTCTCAGACCTTCTGGCCACCACTCCTGGCCTATGGCTATCAGAGTCTATAAAGTGCAACTTGTTATTCAGTCTTCCACAAAGTCATCACTTGTACAAGACGGGTTAAACCATATTAACAAATTGTGCAAGAGCAAAGGTTTCAAATTAACTTTGAAAAAAATGTAGCCCTAGTACGTTTTGGTAAACAAAACATTTTCCCATACAATATAGGTGAAAGAAACCTCCAAACAAGCACTATGGATCTATCTAGGCACTCTTGCTGATAATTCCTAACATGTTGGCCATCATCTCTCTGCAGTAGTTCAGTAAGCCTTATGTGTGTCACATCTAATTATCCATAGAATCTCCTCTAGATCTAAAGAAAACTTAATTGCCCTTTACTTGTATGTCATCAGACCCATTTTTGAATATAATGCCTCATTTACATATATTTGCTTAAACATATCATTCAACTTGAGAGACCTCAGAGGCTCCATCTAATAAGGTCAGTGGTCTCAAAATTCCTAGTTATGAGGATGGACTGGTAGCCTTTTCTCTACTCTCAGTTTCCTACAGACATCTTCATGGGGACCTGTATCTAGCCTTTCAAGCCATTAAAAATCTGATCCTCTTTGAACTTCTGTTCAAACAAATAGGATTCACATCTTGACATATCCCACATCTATGAAAAGACCTTTCACTACCTGTTAAAAAGAGTAGAATCCTCACCATCTTCAAGGATAATGTATATAATTGGATCAGTGGCTTCATATTCTCCCCTGGTCAATCTTGTATTGTCCTCCTTCAGGCTGGAAGGAAGGAACTTTTGCATATAGGTTATTGGCTAGACTTGAAATAGTCTGTAGACTGACTGCCTCGTACTTACCTGTGAACCTATGAATCTGAGACAATTTGTACTTGTCTAGTCTTTACAATACAATTGTGCGATCAACAGATTTTAAACACTTTTCAATTAAAAAAATATTTGCTCCTGCTAATTTTCCTGCTTCAGTATTAGTATAAATTTGTGTAGATGGCTGTTGGCATGCTATTGTTTGGATAAAAAAACATGTTTATATGGCTTTATTTTATAGTAATTTTGCAAATATTCTTGTATCTATTTATAATTGACTTTTGTAATATTGTGGACAGGTGGCATATGTTTTTACTTGTTAGAAGTCACAACCAGCAGTAGTTGAGAGAACTTTATCACATGATACAATTAGAGCATGTTTCCAGCTGTGTGAAATAGTTCTGGGATATAACTTAGGCATTCACATAAAATCTGACTACAATGTTTTAGCATTTTTGGATGTAATACGCGATTACTAGATTATAGTAGTTTTCATTCTACATGCTTTTTGCCTCTTGGCCTGCTAGCAAGTTTTCACAATTAGATGCCGTGTATCTATGATTAGGAAATGTCTGAAACTGTGTGGGATACTTTTTGTGGTAAATGTAAAGCTGCAAATGTGTTTGCAAATAGTATTTGATGATTTGGTTATGTATACATTTTTCTAGGTGATTTTTGTCCCTGTGCCTGTTGGCCATCAAGACACCTACCAGTTAGACTCTGCCCATTCATTCCTCTGCAATAAGTTAATACCCCATATCGAATGTGGCTGAAAGCCTTCTGGAAGGGTCATTATAAAGGCAGTCATGAAGTTTTTCTTTGCCCTTGCTAGAATCCTGTGAGTAAGAACATTGCTGTAATGCAAGCCTACACCCTATAAGGGGATTAGCTACAAAGGAGCTCATACTGCCTTCACCCTGTGATTGTATGTTCCTATACATTGTTAATGAAGGCTATCATTAGAAAGTGGATTGATTATCTGAATGCCCATTCGCAGTGTATGCAGTTCTATGTGTGACTACTCCTAGGCGTTTTGGATGTATGCATTTTGCTCCACCTCAGTCCCAGCACCCAAGAGGTATGTATCCTCATTTTCCTTAGGCACTTCCTTCCAGTACTCATGCTACTAATCAAAGTAAGGCCATCTGGGTTGTAGTCATGGCTTTAATTCTTTGCACGACTAGAGATGGCTGACTTGGGTTGTAGTGGACACAAGTTTTCTTTGAAGCTCTTTTGCTTTTATTTTTGAATTTATTTAAAGTAGAATGGAGGATAATAAATTATTTTATGTGGCTACTGATTTAGTGCTGCATTAATGGTATAATGAAACAACATGTGATGGGGGCTGACGAGTGTTAGTGCAATTTATCTACTTTGTTCTACTTTATTTTTTCACCTGGCAGATTTTCTTTGGCTCTCCACCTTGCCTTGTACTTTATCCTTGATCTTTTTTTGTTTCCCAATAGCACAGAATAGGACCAAGTGAGTATTCTGTTTTCACCTTTCCACCTTAGCCAGCGAACGTTTGCCATAGAGCTGATCAGCTTTTCCTAATGAAAATCAGTTTTCCAATTTTATTTGACAAATAATCGATTTAAAAATGAAGAAATGAGACACACAAACTACATTTTTTCCTCAAACTAGGTGTGGCCCTGGAGACAGCATTATTTAATGCACAACCAGATGTAGGAGTAGTGTCTCCAATGTCCTGTAAATGTATATTTTTATTATGAATATATTTGCCCAATGGATTTTCACTAAGACACAGAAACAATGCAGGTATTACCTTTGCATTCTGCAGCTCTGTTGTAACCATATAGCGTTAACGTTGACCTCAGGGAATGCTATGGATCCGTAAGGTTAAGTATGAAAAGCATGAGTTAAAAAGCCACGTGTTCATCCTCTTACAAAAAAAATCTGGGCATACTGCTTATGCAGAGTCGGATAAGGTCTACACATGTAAATGATATAATGTTCTTCCATTAAATTATTCATTCAGTTACAGTTTCTAACTGAAACTCATTCAAGGATAGTTTTCCCTTTTTAATATGGTACAAATGGATTTCTTATTGTGCTGGGACTCTTGTATTACTCCCATTGCATTCATATCATCTGCACAGTTTGCCTCTATAGATAATGATTTGCCATGGCATTTTCTCACCTGCATGATAATGAGAAAGCATGTTTTCCCCCCTTGTTACTTTAGTCTAGGGATTTTTCAGTGAAATAAAATCACTCAGATCCCTACAGTATACTGAATTATTCATGCCTAGCTTACTAATATATAAAACAAGTACTGCAGTTAACTGCAGTGTTTTGCTCTCCTCTTCAACACAGCTAAGAGGAGAAAAGTTTTAGTATCCAATTCAAATCTGCTCGCTTCTGCAGTATTTTTCATATGCAGCAGTAATAGAGGAACAGAAAGCTTTCTTTGCAAAGAAAAATAAAAGTTTTTTCGTTATAATGAGAAACCTACACATACACACACACAATCATATATGTTTCACATGCATTAGATCGAAAAGCAATGAACTAGCCATGACATTTTTTTGTTTTGACAATGTGTTTTATATAACTACAGTGAAGACAATATTTACTTATGGTTATAGACTCCTAATGGATTCTACTCCATTAAAAGTAAGATAAGTCAATATTAAGAAAAAGTAAACAAGTGTAAAAGTTATGCTACTAACAGACCTGTTTTTATAGTCAAGAATGTTTCTAATAATTTCATGGAGACCATGGGATTCTATTACAAATGTATATAGAGAAATATGTACACTGTCCAGAAACAATTTCAGACATACACTGACTTAGGATTGTATAGAAGTAGAATTAGTGATATCATGACACTGAAGGTAAAATGTCTAACACACTGTAATAAAATGCATCCAGAAAAGAGAGCTAAGATAATGTTGTCATGTTTTAAGTTTGAGATTGCTTGTTTGTGTGTGTGTGTGTGTATAGCACCTGTTCAAATAAATGATAAACTGTTCTTTAGCAATTCCAAGCAGAGACCAAAAGCTATTTAGAAAGTCAAATATTATACTATGTTAATGGCTGTTCCATTGTTTCCTGTATTCAGACTAATTTTTTTCATACTACAGATAAAAATCATCTTAAATTCAAATTCATAAATACCACGAGTAACTGAGTTAGCAAGTAATCAGCAGAATACATATGTTCTTTTTTCAACATGTGTCTACTGCATAAACAGAAATTTTAAGTATATGTGGGAAAATAAATATTCCAGGTAGATAGCTAGAATGTATCACAGATTGTTGTGTCTTCACCAAAATAACTTTAACATTACTCCAGATTTCACACATTGACTATTAATTCTGCTGGCTAACAATAAAAATGTTAGAAGGCATTTGAGTGACACTATTAAGTGGTGAAATAGTTCAGTGTTTATCTATGACAAAATGTTAGCATGTGAGACATTAACACAAGAAGTTATTTGTGGCCCAAAGGCCACTGATACTCTAACAAACAAGGAAACCACAGTATTTTCATAGACATGTCCCGGCATAATGGTTAGCATTGTTGCTTCACAGTGATTGGCTATCTAGTAAGTTCTCCACATCCACCTATTGCCTACGTTTTTGCTGGGTGTCCTGATTTCTTCCCCATCCCAAAAATCTACTGTCATTGAATTGGCTTTCCTCTAAACTGCCCAAAATGATGCCTATTTTGTGACAGTGACTGCTGACTGTTTTCATCCTGTGATGGGTTAGTGTACTGTTATAGTTTCTGTGATTTATACACAATGAGAGCTAACAGAGATGTTGGAGGCTCTGTGATCCCAAGATCCCAAGTTCAGTTTGGTGTGTAATGTAATAATGATGAGTCCATGGAAAGTTCAAAAATAAAACACCCTGAAGGTCTATCAATATTAATAAGCTTTACAAACAAAAAAATCTAAGAAAACTCATTAAATGATACAGCACATATAAAACCTGTTATATGATGATATGGTACATATAAAACCTCTCATGTAATAATACAGCATATATGAAACCTCTCATATAATGATATGGCACATATAAAACTGCTCATATAATGATATGGTACATATAAAACCTCTCATGTAATAATACAGCATATATAAAACCTCTCATATAATGATATGGCACATATAAAACTGCTCATATAATGATATGGTACATATAAAACCTCTCATGTAATAATACAGCATATATAAAACCTCTCATATAATGATATGGCACATATAAAACTGCTCATATAATGATATGGTACATATAAAACCTCTCATGTAATAATACAGCATATATAAAACCTCTCATATAATGATATGGCACATATAAAACTGCTCATATAATGATATGGTACATATAAAACCTCTCATGTAATAATACAGCATATATAAAACCTCTCATATAATGATATGGCACATATAAAACTGCTCGTATAATGATATGGTACATATAAAACCTCTCATGTAATAATACAGCATATATAAAACCTCTCATATAATGATATGGCACATATAAAACTGCTTATATAATGATATGGTACATATAAAACCTCTCACATAATGATACAGCATATATAAAACCTCTTATATAATGATACAGCATATATAAAACTTCTCATATAATGATACAGCACATATAAAACCTCTCACATAATAATACAGCACACATAAAACCTCTCACATCAAGGAGAGAAGTAAGAGCACCACAGAGACTCTAAAACTCATCATTGGGTCTACTAAAGCTATTCATTAACTTAGGCTGGCATCAATAGAAAAAAGGCATTACAAATCCTTCTTTAGCTATTTTAAGAAACCACAGAAAAGCAGCCTATACTGGTCTGAACTTGTTCAAGACAGCATCTCTCAATCAGATCCAACCAACATTGTCGATGTACTTAAAGTCAGTGCTAACGTCAACCCCCAAGACTACCAACAATAGTCCACAAGTCTCAGTATCTCTTACCTCCCCCTTTTATCACTAATTAATATGCACTAAAGGTGCTGAATATGGCCAGCAATACTTCCTCCATGGGGTCTGAATATACTTGTATATTATGCACCACTGCATTTGCGATGCCCCTACATAATGGTGGCCAAACCACTGACCCTGGGAATTATGGAGCTATCAGCCTGACAAGACTCATTTACAAGGTCATAGAATAGGGAATAACTGATGTCATGAATTGTGATATCAAAAACCTTGTTAGAAATGACCCCCTACCATTTGGCTTTGTTAATGGATGATTATGCCAATTAAATCTGGTTAACTTCTTTCAGAGGGATACACTTACAATTAACAGTGGCCATACAGTATTTACCGTCCGTCTAGATCTAGTCAAGGTAATGAAAACAACACCCAACATGCTGGCGAAATAAGAAAGTCATATGATTTGAAAATAGATCCCTCTTTAGTAAGACAGATAGGAAACTCGCTAAATGTTAGAAGCATACAGTACAAGTACAGGTCCCTCATCAGAAAGTATTAAGGTCACCAGTGGTGCCCCTCAGGGGTCAATGTTTGGACCTGTCTTTTTCAATATTTACTTTTTTGATCCCATGGCAGACAGCCAGGACCTCAGACTGACTAAGTTTGCAGATGATATCAAAGTGGCTGTTATTAAGTCCCTATATGATACTCAAAACCATTCAGCAAAAACTCTTCCTCATAAACTCTTGGTGTATAGAAAATTGATTAAAAAGCTAAAAGATGAAATATTATCACATTTAGTAGACATCCAGTCTCCTCTTTATATCATATTTCCAATATACAACAAGAAATGAAAATTAATTTAGGGGCCTTGAAACTTGGGATGATAACTCCCTATCTTTTCATCATCACATGAGGGCAGTAATGAAAAAGTTCTTCTACCAAGAACAACTAGTCACCAAGGAAATATCATCCAGGCCAAAGGAAGTCATCATTCCCTTATATTCAACATTGATTAGGACAGTTATTGAAAACAACTCCCCCTTTAGGATGCACCTCACTATCCGACAACTAGAAAGGCCACAAAGGTCTACAAGCAGAAAGATCAAAGACCTATTACAGGCTTTTGAGGGGAAACCTATGCCTATACTGTCATATCACAGACCCAGTTGTCCTTGATCTCCTGTACCACAAGAATTCTAATACTTTCACTAACTGCAGACATAGGGACCTAAATCTCTTCCTGGAGATAAATGTGTCTCTTCACTGTGTTTTGTTTATCACACAGCACCTTCCCTACCTCTGGAATAGACTTCCCCTGCAGGTTAAACAGTGTAATTTATGAGCATCCTTCAAATGCAACATGGATGGCAGGATGGGTCCCCACAAATTTAAATCATGACTGACTGATTCAGCATTCCTTGAAAAAGGTAGCACAAACTGGGGGGGGGGGGGCACTACCAAGTTATATAGGATCCTGAGATTAAAAGTGCCTTGAAATATCTGTGAAGTAATGAAGGAATGAAATATGGAACTCCATTATCAAAAACATCTGAATGATGGACAAGGACCTAGACAGTGAATACTAAATCTTGGTCAATATAAACAGAAAAAAGTTTGAGTGTCCAAAATATCTGGGGTTACTTATTAATGGAAGATTGACTTGATGCCAGAGGTACTGATTTTAAATTCAGATCTATGAGCTTGGCGTTAGTGTCCTGTTATAGCACAAAATACTATGGGAGGGATTTAAGGACATTTGCAATGGCATGTGGCATAGATTATTCCATGCACTATGCTACAAAAGGCTGCATAATGCAGTTTGTTAGGCATTTTATGAGAAAGCAGAACATTACCCAACTTGAAAAAAAGGCTTAGCACAATCCAACACTATTACAGTTTACATTGTAGATTTATAGAAAATGCATTACACAGCTCACTGTAGAATATCATGCAATGCACTCCTGCCATTGTGTTAACCATTAGAACAGAGTGACTCCATCAATAGTGTAAAAAAACAATAAGAGCATGGAATAGGAAAACATAGAAATATACATCATGGATGACACTCATTCAAGATTATAAAAACAGTCTGCAAAACACAAGTTCTAACTAAATACCCCAGAGAGACAACCGTCTAGCATAACAGTGCAAACAATTCATTTTTAGGAACGTCACAGTTACAGTAATGAAATCAAAAACTACTAATATGATATACAAAAGCCAGGTCCAGAAGGGCCTGTTTGAAGGAATATACAGCACTAAGCAAAGACACACTTACAGAATGCATAGATCAAGCAGGTTTGCATGCCCATGCGTGCATGTGTGCACATGTGTCTGTGTGCAACAGTAGCCATATAACTGTAAGAATAGCACAGGAAGCATATGATACAAGATATGACCATTAGATATATACAAATGTGGATCCAATGTGCACAACCAAGAGTGTTCTGGTGCCCAACAGGAACCTACTGTTAGTACAGTAAAAGGTCCATAGGCAAGGCTGCACAAGCACACATAATATTAAACAAACGTTGGGAAGTCCACAGTAAAACACTGCCCTCATTGATTAGGGGAGAGATATATAAAGAGAGCAGCAGCTCATAAGGTTTGTGTCAGGCCCCCTGTAACACTGAAGAGCTAATATAGACAATGAGCTTCTGTGACAACATCTAACATCCACTTTTCTATTTCACCAGGCCTAGCCGCTGGTATGACATGAATTCAGCAGTATTGCCTTCATATCTACATTACTGCAGAAACTAGACAGCATTGATTCTGCACAATGCAATATCATGGGGACACACTACATGGGTCATAGGATTTTAATTAGGAGTTTATCCCTTCAATCTCATCTGGGAATGAGGTTCATTCAGAACAAGCACAATAGCAAGTCATTCACTTCAGAATTGCTGGTCATAATGCCCATGTAAAATCAACCACACAGCATGTGAACGTTTAGGAGCTTCCTGGTTAGTATTACCAGTTGTTTTCTGGACTGCTGCATACTGTCAGCAGCAAACCCACTGTCTGAGCTCATAGACAAGCTGAGTACAAGGACACCTGTGAAGACACAGCAATGAAAACATATTATGTACGTATTACAGCCAGTTTCTATCATAACTGACACAGCATTTATTACAGTCCTTGCTGAAGGTGCAGAATATCTGAATCTCAACTATTATGCTAATGTTGACTGTGTCAGCATGTACACAACACAATGATACAACAATGTTAGTCTAGGAATACAACCTTCAAGATGAAAATTGTGCAGCAGTATTATACTACCTACAATGAAGCATTTATACCCTGCACAAACTCCAAAGTACCACCAGCTATAGGTACTCATTCATAAACATTGTAATAGCATCAGCAAAACTGTCAGATACCTTTATACTTGACAAAAATACAATGAAACATGTCAGCACTGCAACACCTGCACATACTTGGTAAACAAGAAAATATGTTTCACATTTTTAAAGAAAAAGCAGGCTTCACCATAACTAATACATGCAGGTAACATAGGAATCCATTCCAAACAAATGTAGCAGCAAAACTAACATGAAAACAATGCCTAAAAACAAGGTCATCCACATAAACCCACACATGTACAGCACTGCGAGGAGATCTCACCCCAGCACAACACACCTAAATGTAGGTACTGGTGAGAAGTTAATAATTTCGCCTCCTCTGCCATGGTGTTTTCAGTTCAAGGTTTGCAGCAACTCACTCTTAGCTTACCTGAACTGAACTTTCCCAGTGATACTACTAGACAATCTCATCTGAAGTCTTGCCAGTCTTAAAGATATTTTTGGATAAAAATGATGTCGGTTGTACTCTGCATCGTTTTTTTTGAGAAATTCACAAGGCAGTATTAATAAGCAGTATAGTTACATAAGGCTGCATTGCATGGCCTTGTGTAGTACACATGCCTAATACAGTTTTTAAAATGTCCCCACTCAGCTGGGCTATTTTCTCTCCGTTTTGTATTTTTATGTGTAACTGTAATTGTATAAGTTTTTTTTTTCTTATCTTTGTCTTCCACAGCTCACTGCCCCATGAGATATGAGGTAAGACTGTGCAGCCTTAAATGAAAATGCCTTTTAAATAATGCCACAACATATAGGGCAGGATTCACGAAGCCTCCGTGTAAGAATTACAAGGCTTACACAGAGGCTGCAGTTAAACGGTGTGACGTCAGCATGTCATGCATATGCAGGAGGGCATGCTGAATCACACCTAAGGCTTACACGGTCCATGGAAGACAGTAGGGGGTGTGTCCGTAGGACGAGCCCTGCAAACGGACACGCCCCCAGAAGATTAAAAGTCCTGAAAGTAAACCCCCATGACAGAGCCCGTGTAAATGTGAATAAACACAACACAACACATGCCCCCACAGACTATGAACATAAAATATATAAATGAACATGTCATATTTTCTTTTTAAATTGTAAAGACGTTTGCCCGTGAGTGTGCTCGTTTGCGCGGGCGTGCCCGTAGCTTAGCCACAGTTAGCAGTCAGTGGAAAAGCATATAAGAACTACATATTCAAAGTAAGCCAAGAAGCAATAGCAGTCATGGTTCGAGCCCCCCCAACATCAATTTTTATTTCTAGTGAAATAAGCACGAAACAAGTCCCTGACATATATGTACACATATAAAATTATATTTTATGTAAAATGTAATGAAATGGGACATTTATTTTGAAGAAATGTGAGATAACAAAATAATAAAAAATGCCAAATGTGCCTATAGCTGAGCTGCAGTTTAACAAGTTGAGTGCATCTGCCCGTAGGTGAGCAGTGGTTTCACAGGTGTAAAATGAGTGCCCGTAGGTGAGCAGTGGTTTAACACACTGAAACTGTGTGCCCATAGTTGAGCTAAGCACAATATGCATGCTGATAGCCAAATGACACGTAAACCAGCGTAACCCATTTGCGCAGAGCTGCGCACCGCACCAAGCTAACCAAAAAGCAACGTTGAGCAAGCTGTAACAAAACTGCCTTTACACAGACACACTTCCTAGCCCATGTAGACAGTCATAAAATATAAAAAGCAGTGGCCAGGTTCGAACCCAGGATACCATGCACCATAGTCAAGGTACTGAACCACTAAGCCATGACAGCTGCACTTAGAAATGCAGTAATAGCAAATATATAGGAATGAATAGAAAGAGGAGCATGACAAAGCAGGTTTTGTGAAGCTGATACAATTCCAAAATGGCCAATCACAGATAAGTGCGGGAAAAACGGCATATATAAGCCCCATAGGCGGGAATACACAGCATAACCGATTGTAGAACCAACTTGCAGCCAGAATGTCAGGTGTAGGTGAGGGTAGTTGCTTTCGAGCACAGAGGTGGGGCGTTGAGGAGTCCAAATATATGGTTTGGCTCCTTGTCCACAATCATGAGGCCCAACTCATGCAGGGCCAGGTCCTGTGGGGAGCATATAGGGCTGAGGGGTGGGACCGGTTGGCTCATGATCTTACCAGTGCCACAGGGATACCAAGGACTGGTGAGTAGGTTCATCATCACCATGCGGACCTGAAGAGATGGAAGCAGGACCAACTGAACCGTTGGATCCAGGAGGCCCGGCAAATGCCCAACGCCCCACTACTGAGTAAGTTACATCTAATTATTTATGTAAGAAATTAACCTAGCTGATATTATGGAGATGTGTATTCCAATATTACTTTATTTATATTACAGCTGCAGTTGTCCGTTCTGCGAACCGTAGAGCCTATGGTGATAGGTAGAGCCTATGGTGATAGGCTGGTGTGGTTGCGCCACCAGGCAGGTCAGTAATCCTCTCCTTGTAACTGCAAATAAATATAAAAGTATGACAGTTAGCAAAAGAGTGTAGTGTAGTCACTAAGTAATAAAATGTGCAAGTAACAGTGTAAGAGGGTCAGAAAGTATTGCTTGATTACAAAAGTGTGATGCAGTCTGTAATCCAAACAGAAAAATGAAAAAGTCTGAAATAAAGATGTCCCACCTGTAATATAATAGTACATAACCTGCAGCAGGCTGAACAGTACAGCTACAGAAGCTGAGTAAAACACATGTGTGAAATATATCCCTGTTGAAATACAGAAACATGACAAAGTGAGACTGTTGGAAAGGATTGTAATAACTACAGGTAAGACATGTCAATAAAGCCTAGAATTAAGTACCATCCTGAATTGTAAAAATAAAACAAGTGAGAGAGTGTGAGAAAGAGTTATGAATCCACCAATAAAGTAGTAATAACTCCTGAATAAAGTATACTGCAGTCAGTACAGAATGAAATGAATGTGACAAGCAGAACCAAACTGCAAAATGTGTTGAAAATGTTACTGCAGCTGGAATGTGTATCCCAAAATCTGGATATGTTGCTCTCAGTCTGCAATATGCAGATAGTATGGTTGTCTGAAATACCAAACATCCACAGTTGTCTATAGCTATATAAAGCAAATGTAGCAGGATGATGTAGCTGAACAGAGCCAGATATGAAGTGTATGAATAAAAATTAAAATGTATATTGATGTAGCAGTAACATTCCTATCACCAACTTGAAGTAGTTATCACATAGGAAACTGTAGGTAGAACTGTAGTGTGTATATATCTGCAGCTATTAGAAATGTATAGCATATGTATTGGTATTTGAAGTTGTTAATTAAATTTTCTTCACCCTACCCTATAACCACATATAATCCATTCCACGTGAAATTGGTATGTGCAATCACAATTAACACCCCTGGACATTTGTCCTGTTGGTTCATACATATTTGCATGTACATTGATGCTTCTGCCCTGTTCATACATCCAAACCTGATGGCCTGTTGCCATCAATCAACCCTGCATGTTGTTGGACTGTGTATTGCTGTTCAAAATATGCATGTGTTATGCTTGCTGTTCAATGGTTTGAATATCTGAGTGTTTAGTTAATGGGAATACTAATGCATGCTGTTACAACTAATTGTGAATGGTATTGTACGTTACTAACCCAAACTGTCATAACATAATGCAAAACATAGGACGACAGGGAAGGCGGGTTCCAACAGACACACCTCTCCCCCTTCAGCTGGCGAGTGCACCTGGCAGTAGTGCCCAGGCTGAACCCTGTGCCACCTGCGGGTGGAAGCGCTGCAGGGGATGGGGCTCGCCCCCCCTCTGCAAGTGTGGCTGGAGGAGAACATCCACTCACCCTCCGTAATGTCTGGACTGTGGTGCGTAGGGAGATCCGGGAATCTGTTCTTGGGCCCCTACGCCAGCTTGAGTCCCAGGTGGCACAACTAATGGGTGTGCCTGCTGCCCGGCCTACACAGCCCCCGGCACAGCCCCGTCCTGGGCCGTGAAGGCACAGTGGCAACTGCCCATGGGTGGGGATATCAGTTCCACTGTTGCCATCTGTGGGCTCATGGGCTCTAGATATCCAAACATCCGTCCCCGTCAATTGTGTAACCCCCCCACATGTGTCATACACCGCCCCTGTATGCGTCTTGTTTGTCTTGTCTGTTAACCTACCCAACCTACCTCCCCAGCTATACCGACTTCCTGTACCTGACATACCACTCTCACCTGAAAAAAAAAAAATTGGCTGTACAAGTATTATTGTTGTCCTTACACCTCTCTCAGGGGTGGAAGGTTTCAAATGTCACACCAAATTACAAACATATGCACAGTTGTTGCTGATGAAGAAATGGGCAGCTATGGGCCTTCCTACATCCCTCCTGCAAAACCCGAGCTTGTTTCCCTACTGTCTTACCCTCTGTGTGACCCCTTTTTCACCACTTTCCTGTCTCCCCATTTTCATTTCTTTCAAAGAAAATAGCGCGGGTGTGCGCAGGAGTAAGCACATTTAAGCGGTTGTAAGCGGGTGTGCACGGAGCTGAATGCCAGCGCGCATGCGTGAGCTCCACGCAAACCAGAGTTAACCCGGTTACAACTGCTTAAAAGTGCCTTAGTCACTCTGAATGACAAGTCCTGTAGTCTGCTCAAAAGGAAAATAAAATCCCACTGTCAGTCCCGAACCCAGGACCTTGGAAACAGTAGTCTGCATGACTTACCACTAAGCCATGACTGTTATATAAGAACATTGTGCTACAATAAATATATCATGTAATAGTAGGAATGAATGTAAAGGGAATATAGGATGTGTAGTACACAAAGCATGTCATGTATATTTACTGTCAAATGTAGTGGATTTCTAGAATAGTAGTGTGTGAACAGAAACAGCCATGCTAGTTGGTAGCTAGTAGGTAATAATGTCACTGTAGCACCTTGCAAGCCACACACATACTCACAGCCGGATAATCACTGCCCATACCCAACAACCTCTTACAGGAACACATCTGGACCAAGTAATAAAAAATGTGGAGCAAAGGGCCAAAAACAGGGACACATTCCAAATAATGCTACAACAAACTTAGACAGTTCAGAGAGTAACAGGTTCTGCATTTTGTTGGATGTTTGGAAGGGTATGAAGTCTGAAACTTAAATGTTTGTCACTATAGTCTGACTTGAGCCCAGAGTGATTTGCCAGAAAGAGCTGTTTATGAGATATTGACCAAAATATGAGGCAAAAATGTGGACAACTTGCAAATATCTGTACACTTGAGAGGTCTGACACTGCCATATTTGAATAGTTAAGAGCCTAGACATAGCAACAGTGACTGAGTTACAGGGATCACCCACAGACTCCCTGTGAAATATACAAACAGTAGGCAAAAAGGTGTTACAACACATGCAATGGTAACTATGAAGTACTGAAAGTATGCACCACTTACACGGCAGAAATAGTGTAGTAATACATATGCTCATGCTATCCCACAGTCACAACTGCAGAATACCAGACAATTTAATGGGTGTACCCCACTGATATGTACCATTCCATGAGGCAGATAAAAGATGCACCTGAGAGTCTCTGGGGCCTGCTCAGCAGCATACCCAAATACCCTAATAGATGTCAAGGCCCACACCATGGCCAGACCACACTGCATGCAGTAACACCCTAGCAGATATAGCAAGCATTCCAAGGTGTGAATGTACATGGAAAATAGGAAAGCCACAGCCACACACTACAGTCAAGACACCTAGCAGGCATACAAGTAGTGAATGTAAAGGGCAAATATTGAAGCCATAGCAACAAAGTGCAAGAGCCACTGCTATACACCAGTTACACCACATGTCCCACAGGAAAGCACACACCCCCACATTAGCAGTAGTAGTAGTCTTAGGTGTCAGTGTACATACACACTTGGTACAGGAAACTGGAGAAATGAATGGAGAAATGTTAATCTACAACACAGCCGGAAATATGAGAGAGATACTAACCTTTACACTCACAGAACAGTGTCCACAGCATACCAGCATGGTCCCTGCCCTTAAAATCTGAAAGGGCTATGCCTATCTCACATACCTTTTTATAGCACTGTCCTGAAATCACAGTGAGAACTGCAATCAGTACACAACTGGCTGCATGCAATTAGCAAATGCTGGCTAACAATTGATGCAGAGGCCATCACATGGATATATGCAGATACCTACAAAAGCATGCTGTACTCCCAGTCCACACATGCAATACTTTCATTGCACCCTGTGGAGGTAGGGAGAGAGAGAGAAAATAAATAAATAAACATACACAAACAAAACCAGTCAGCAACAACCACTTGAAAGCTGGCAACTGGCAAGTGGAGCAGCAGGACACGAAACCAGACGGCAACACAAGCAGCTGTGACAAACACAGGTAATGTAAAGTAATACTATAAAAGTCTACATACTGTGAAACCTCTATATGTGTCGTTGGTCTGTATCCATATGTATATGAAGATGTGCATAGGGCAGGGGACATACAGCAACTATGAGTGAAGGCTGTACATACATATGAATGTGAGGGCATCTATGCGCACATATCAATGTAGGTTGAATGTAGGTTGTAGTGCAATGTACAAAGTAGGTTTCACAGTTATGTATGTTTAGCAGTATGTTAGTGTGTGTATACAGTTTTGTAAACAAACATGTTGATATACCTATCATATGGATATGTATGTATAAAGACAAACAGCTGGAGGGAGACCACAGAAGGCACACGTAGAGCAAGTGTAAACACAGAATTTATTGTTAAGCGCTTTTCGTTTGTACTCAAAACAAACTTCATCAGACAAGTTAAAACACAAAATCATGACCTTATATAAAGACAAAGTAATTAAATAATTACCTCCTCATTTAAACATAATGAATTAAATGCAATCAATAAAGCAATCAAAAGTACATCTTTTTATATAAACTTTTAAGGAAACCTTTTAAAAAGCCTTATCAAAGAGCTTATTCTAAAAAATTTAATTAAAGAATGGATAGACACCTAAACAATAACACTCATACGCAATATTCAAAACTTGTAAGATTGTGTGAAATAAAAGAGTATATGACCCAACAATGTACTAAATAACCAGAATGTACTGCCGAAACATATAACACATGTACTCATTAGTAATTTATAATGCTAAATAGAAAATATTATATAAAAACTACTACAAAAATATAACAAATATTAATAAAATATACATACTAAATCTATATAATATGTATATATAAGAGCAACCTAGTAGAATATATAAAAAGTAAAAAATAAGAATAATAATAACATACCCTAATCATCTTAATAAACTTTTTATTTTCAAAATACAACTAATAGAACAACTTTCATTCAAACCTGGGAAATTATAAGCATTTAACCTTATCTGCCATAAAAGCTCTAGACTTCATGACCGTATGTACGAGCATTTGTATGCTATTAAAAAACAGAAAGTTGAAAATGCGTTGGCAAAACACATAGTTCAGTTTCCTAACCATAGTTTTAAATTTATTATAATAGATCAAGTTCATCACAACTTTCGGGGAGGTTGTGATTCACTTAGACTTAATGAACTAGAGTTTTTATGGCAGATAAGGTTAAATGCTTATAATTTCCCAGGTTTGAATGAAAGTTGTTCTATTAGTTGTATTTTGAAAATAAAAAGCTTATTAAGATGATTAGGGTATGTTATTATTATTCTTATTTTTTACTTTTTATATATTCTACTAGGTTGCTCTTATATATACATATTATATAGATTTAGTATATATATTTTATTAATATTTGTTATATTTTTGTAGTAGTTTTTATATAATATTTTCTATTTAGTATTATAAATTACTAATGAGTACATGTGTTATATGTTTCGGCAGTACATTCTGGTTATTTAGTACATTGTTGGGTCATATACTCTTTTATTTCACACAATCTTACAAGTTTTGAATATTGTGTATGAGTGTTATTGTTTAGGTGTCCATCCATTCTTTAATTACATTTTTTAGAATAAGCTCTTTGATAAGGCTTTTTAAAAGGTTTCCTTAAAAGTTTATATAAAAAGATGTACTTTTGATTGCTTTATTGACTGCATTTAATTCATTATGTTTAAATGAGGAGGTAATTATTTAATTACTTTGTCTTTATATAAGGTCATGATTTTGTGTTTTAACTTGTCTGATGAAGTTTGTTTTGAGTACAAATGAAAAGCGCTTAACAATAAATTCTGTGTTTACACTTGATCTACATGTGCCTTCTGTGGTCTCCCTCCAGCTGTTTGTCTTTATCTCCAGTTTGTGGTTTTGCCATTTTGAGTTGGATATGTATGTATGTCAATATATGTATGTATATATATATATATATATATATATATATATATATATATATATATATAATATGAATATATGTATACATACATAGAGAGGGATGTAGGAATACATAGACAGATTTAGATAGATAGAATATGTATAAACATATATATGTAATACACACATACAGATATAGATATATGTAGATACATATACATAGACAGACAGGTCTGACTATCTACAAGTATGACTGTATATGACGATCTCACACTCCCCCCTGTCCCACCCCCTCTGTCACTCTCACCCCCTCTCTGTCACACTCCCCTCTCTCCATATCTATAGCAATATATGTACATCAATATATATATATATATATATATATATATATATATATATACATATATATTTATCTATATACATATATATATATATATACATATATATATATATATATATATATATATACATATATACATATATATGTATATATATATATATATATATATATATATACAGAGAGAGAGAGAGAGATGTATATATATTCTGAGTGAGGCACATGTGTACAGATGTATTGCAACAGGTGCCTGGTGACAAAGGCATGAAGTGAAAACCAGTGTCAAAACTGGAGTATCATACCCCATTTCAAATCACCTACACCAGTAACCACCAGATATGTGATTGGCTGCCCACCACTGCATGTGTCAGGGGTGAACAGGGTCATAAATGTGTACAATAGTCCCCCCAATGATATTCACAGTGGCACACTATTCCTGGAATACCTGCACATGGTATGTGTCAGCAGACATGGTGTGTCAGCTATGGACATATAGGTCAGTGTACCCCTCCACACCACACAATGGCTGCCACGGTATGTACCTCACATGACAGCTACAGATATGGAGAAGGACACAGTGACATGTACAACACTGTGACAATGCACTCAAACACATTACCAATGCACAGTGACTGACAACACCACAGAGTACACACATACTACGCACATAGAGGTTACCACTCATGGATTTACATACTTAAGTCACACCCATGACAGATGTCCAACAACCATAGTAACACCTCACACCATCTACAACCTAAATGACTGCTGTGTGTCGTCCGTGACACTGCAGTGGAGAGCACATGGCGGAGGTACAGGTTCCTACCCACAGATAAGACATACCCTGCAATAAATCACACAGCGTTAAGAAGCAAGACTCCCCATGAGTACGTCACACATACCCCTGCTGAATGTTAGTCAGATAGGTAATATGCCATATGAGTCACCCTGTGTAACTGTTTGACAGGAGCAGGTACCATCACATCACATGTGTCACAATGGTCAGGGTAGTAGAACAGTATGCTGCTGTAGTCCCAGGGGCAATAGCATATTGTATTGTAATGTATTGTATTGTGTTGTATTGTATTGTATTGGTATGTAGAGGTGCCTCCTTCGTGGAGTGGAACCACTGCTGCTGTACGCCAGTGTACAGGTACATATCCTGTAGTCAGGCTAGTGTTACATAGCACTTCTTTATGTGTGTTTAGCTCCTCTTGGAGTTCATGTAGCATGCAACCGGGGATACCATCAGGTCCCATTCATGTTGTGTTTTCTGCTTTTCTGAGGGCGGCTCTCACCTGGACATCTGTGATGACAGGGAGGTTACAGTCAGCTGGGATAAGTATGTCTTAGTTTGGCGGAGAGGGGGGAAACCTGCACTGAAACTGTCTGCCACAATGTTGCCAATATCTGTGGGTTCAGTGAATTATTTGTTGTTGTGTACTAACTATGAGCATATTGGAGGGTTTCTGACCAGGTTGCTAACATAACTGAAGAAGGCCTTGTGGTTATCTGTAGTGTCCCTGTTGATTTCCCTCTCAAAGTTGCCCATGGATGTTTGTATGAGAGAAAATAGCTCCTTACTAGTGCTGATCAGACATACCTTCCCTTTATGGAATTATGCTCTGTCTTGCAGTAGCTTCCATCTTTTGTTATACAATCTGTCTATAGCTGGGGTCAACCAGACAGGATGCTGTCCCTTTGTGGAGAGTATCTTGGTCTTATATGGGATTGCATGATCCATGCATTCTTGGAGATGTCCATAGAAATCATTTGTGAAGGGGTCAGCATTGTGGGTTGTGTCTTCCACTGGCCCAGTGGGCTTAAAGGATACCACGTCAGTGTTATGAAATGTAAAGTTTGCATTTGAAATGTTATTCACTGTAGTCGTTTGTGCTGGTGGTGGAGGTGGGATATGTATATCCAGGGCAATTAGTTTGTGGTCAGCTCACAGTAGTTGATGATGTACCCCATACAGTACCTCGATACAAACCCCCAGAGTGAGGAGGTGCTTTGGACCTGAATCAGTGTTCTGACTGCTGGGGTCTGGTAGTATGTCGTATGGAGTGTGCTAGGTACTGTTGCACAGTTGTTGGCTGAGCACTTATACCTGGCCATTTACATGTGTATCCACCAATAGACAGACAGATGCTATATATGTGAGATATGTTGTATCACAACAGTCGAGTAGCATGTGTAGTATGTGTGCCAAATTCTGCTGACATATTTTGCTGATATCATGTTATTTCCTTTTTCAGGACCATGGCTCACCAGTGCAATCCAGCGTACTCTGCAGCTGAGGATGAGGAGATACATCAGAGCCTGGTGCGGGATTATGCAATACTCTTTTTCTGCTCCAGCCAGAATCAGCAGGACAGGGCTGCACTGTGGCAAGACCTGGTCTGTCGGGTAAATGGCATAGGCATGCATAATAGGACATATGAGCAGGTACGACATCACTGCAGTGATTTAATCAGAAATGTCTGTCAGCGTGCGTCAGATATCCACAGGCAACAGGTTGCCACAGGTGGTGGGGTGGTTACACATCCCCCACTCACCAGACTGGAGGGACTACCCATAAGTGTCGTGGCTCCAGCCCAACAACAACAAAAACAGCAGCAGACCTGCATTATGATGGAGGCTGGAGCCACACAGCAGCAAGACTACGAGCGTGCAGGTAATATGCCATATGTATAGTTGACTGTTGTATACACTGGTAGTTAATGCATGTGTGAGGCGTGTCCTTGGTTTGTAGCTGTCATCATAGTATTTAATGTGCAAGTGTGATATTCTCAATATCAGCAGCTGACCTGTGAAAGGCGACTGTTGTACTACTGACCTGTATCATACTCAGTAACAATGGCACAGTTGTGCCCACTGACATTAATTTCCTCACCTCTGCAGGTCCCTCCGGTGTAACAGCAATGCAGCCTATCCATGCTGGTGAGTGTGTATTAACAATACCTTTAATAGTCTTGATAGTAATAGTAATATTAGGCTCACTGAGTAGTGCTCTGTGTATGCATGCAGGTGTGTCTGTGTCTGTGTGTTGATATCTCGCATACTGAGTAGTGTGCAACTGTGTGCAACTGTGTGCATGTGTGCACCTGTGCACCTGTGCATGTGTGCACGTGTGCACGTGTGCATCACTGGTAACATTATGTAGACATTGTAAACTGTGTTTCCTGTTTCCCTCCCACAGGTTCTGGTGCTGCTCTGGTGTCATGCAGCAGGGAACCTGAATCAGTTGCCACGGGTACTGATAATGATGACATCTGTGTAATGGCACAGGAAGGTATGCCAGGGTCCATCATTGGTCAGCCAATTGACAGTACACAGCTGTCAACCCCATCAATGTGCACAGTTATCCTGCCAATACACCCTTTGTCACCAATGTCCCTAGGTGATGGATAGGATACAGTGGGCATTAACCAGGGTAATGTGGTATCTGTGGCACATGCTTCCCCACACAACAGCCATGGGCATGGCCCTGAGATGGTACCACACAGACATGTGTCCAGGGGTTCTTGTGGGAGCATCCATGGGCGTACTGCCCCTGTCAGATGTGCCCACAGAGGTCTTATAACCTCAGCTATGTTTCAGGCTGTCATGCAGGCACAGTCACTTATGGAACGATACACCAGACAGGGTCTGAGGGAGCTGACAGCATGTCGCACAGCCATGACTGACAGTATGCGTGACATTGCGGCTGCCATCCGTAATTTCACCAATGTCATAGACAGACATTGTGGGGACATATTAGACCGGTTCCCCAACTACATGTCCATGAGCCAGGGCGATGGTGGATGGTTGAGGCATCGACGTGGGCGTATGCCAGCAACAGCAGCAGCTGGCAGTCGTCGTGGATGACAACAGGGCCGCGTCCACCCCCATAGTGCCAGCAGCAGCCCCAGCAATGCTGGGTCTGTGCTGTCATCAGACCGCCCCAGGAGACCACGTGCACATGACTCTGGACAGGCCCGACAGGGATCTGTGTCCGGTCAATGAACACCTGCTTCTGATGACAGTACCCAGTCTGGATTGGTACCGGATACAGTCCGTAGCACCCCTGCAAGGCACAGGTACCGTGTCCGTGGCCAGAGACACTGATCTGTATGACCTGGCAGGTACAGTCTGTGGCTGTCCACAAACACCAGTATATGGCAGCCATGAGGTGGAACTGTGTGCATCCATACACACATGCAAATTGACAACACCTAGGGCTACCGCATACATGCACACACTGCATCAACATTGCCCACCTTGTACTGCTGTCGCTCACCAACACACATACACATACATGTCAATTGGTGGTATCAGTGGCAGACTCAGGCATACTAAGTTCACACCCTGTGCATATGATGAAACTGTGCCACCTCCTGCAATCTGTAACATCAGTGCAGGTACAGGTTAACATGTTGCTGATGCACAGGGTGACTACATAGACGTGTAGTAATAGTATCATGTTGTTAACAGTACTGTGTGCTGATATAATTGTGGGTATATCCCAGCATGCCTGATGCAGTAAGGGTATGATTGTCTTGTACTGTTGTCTACACCCATGGTAAGTGCCATAGTGTATCATCTGCACATGTTGGCATACTGGTGGTAAGGATGTCAACAGAAGGCTACATACATAGGTAGCACAGGGGATAAGGTAATGAAAGTATTGATACGCAATGATGGACATGTAAACTGCAAGTGGCATGTTGCCCACACTGGACTCTGCAATGCGGATGTTTGAGGATGTTGATATGTGTGCAGTACTACATGACTGGTACAGGACACACAGGAGCACACTAGCACTGCAAGCTCACATCTCATACCATGCTAGACAGCCCCAACACACAAAACTAACTGTCACAGGAGGGAGAGTCCCCATAAATGTCAGGGATACTGTGGTGGCAGGCATACATCCTACTAAGTATGGAACCACTGAGTGAAGGCTCAGTGTCTGTTATTTGACATGTGTATTACTGCAGGTATGAGCACCTGGTTTTCCATCCAGTTATTGTACATTCTGACGGTACATGGTCTGTACACTTGTGAGAGCTGACACTGGACCCTAGCCATCTGACCTGTGTATTTCCATGTACATGTGTATAGTGCCTGCATATTTGCACTGTTACCTACTGGAAGTGGTACAGCTTGTTTGTTGTACAATGGACTACATGCAGCCCTGCTTACTGTAGCTTTGTTTGCATGCATGTTTGCTTGCAGTTACCCTGGAACACTGATCCCGCCTGCAATGCAGAGTTACAGAGCTTCTGTGGACTCCTAGTGACATCTGCATAGCTTACTATATGTATGTCCATGTCTCACTTGACAGAACATCACTGTTTGTCCTGTTCATATGTACGTTGCCTGTGACACATTGCATATGACTTACCTGGCATTTGTCCATGTGAGCAGACATATATGCCAGTGCTAACTAATCACAGGCACTACAACCTCACATACTCACCTTCTGTTGAACCACCTGCTTTGCTAGGGACGGCTTGCACCTGTCACCCCTGCGCTTTCGGATATTGGCAAAGGCTCTTGCTACCCCCATAGTACCTTTTTTAGGCAAGGCTCAAAAGACAAACCCACCTCCATAGGTATCACAAGCGATAAGAAACTAAGAGTAATGCTACTCAACGCCAGAAGTCTAAACCTCAAGATGCATGCACTCGAAACTCTCCTTAGCATGGAGAACATCGATATCTGTGCAGTAACAGAAACCTGGTTCAGGGCTCCCGAGAGCACACCAGCACTACCAGGTTATACCTCATACCATGCTTTTCGGCCCCAAAACTTGGACCAAACCACAAAAGGAGGGGGAGTATCGGTATTCATCAAAGATACCCACACCTCCAGGTTGGTGGCAAAGCACGAAGCATCAGAGACTATCCATGTGCAAATGACAGTGGGTAAAACTGCCTTCAAGTTTATAGCCTGCTACAGACTACCCCCCCCCCAAATCCAGGAACCCCACTTGGCCTTCCTGAGAACACTGGAAAATATGAAGGTCTCTCCAAACACCATTATATTGGGTGACTTCAACTACCCAAACATAGACTGGGAGCATTACTCTAGCTCCAACACCCTAGCCCAAAGGTTCCTAGAATTTATAAACTCAAATGCTATGGAACAACTTGTTACCACTCCCACAAGAGGGGAAAACATACTGGATCTGTCATCACCAACATGGGGACACTATGCTCCAGACCAGAAGTGTATCCCTCACTGGCAAGATCAGACCTTAAACTAATCTCACTGGATATTCACATCCCGACCCCACCCCCTGCCCAGAAAACCACAGTGAAAAACTTCTCTTAAGCAAATTTCACACTCCTCAAAACAGAGGTGGAATCCTTCAAAGCCCCCAGGCCTGTGGAAAATACGGCCCAGACAGCAGAATCCTTTATAAATGCTTTCTATGAACACCTTCAGGAATGCATGGATCATGCGATCCCAAATAAAACCAAGACCCAATCCTCCAAAGGCAGACGTCCTGTCTGGTGGACCCCAGCCATAAACAAACTATACAATAGAAGGAGGAAGCTACTAAATAATAGAGCAAAATCCCAAAAAAGGAAGGCATCACTGATCAGTATTAGCAAAAAACTACGGGCACTCATAAAATTGTCTAAGGCCAGCTTCGAGAGAAAAATTGCACAGGACACTAAGGATAATCACAAGGCTTTCTTTAGTTATGTTAGGAACCTGGGTGGTAATTCCCAGATATGCTCAGAATTAGTCCAAAATGACAAAAAATACACTGAAACCACAGACATTGCCAACATCCTAGCTGACAGGTTCAGCACAAACTTCTACCCCCACCTCCACACCAAAAGGACAAATATCTATCCCAGCAGAGTGCTGCCCCCTGACATCTCAGATGCTCAGGTAAGAGCTGCCCTCTCCAAAGCAAAAAACACAGCATCAATGGGACCAGACAGTGTCCCAGGCTGTGTCCTACATGAACTCCAAGAAGAGCTAAACCCAAACATAAAACTACTGTTCAGTCTCAGCCTTACTACAGGATATGTGCCCAAAGAGTGGCATACAGCAACAGTGGTCCCTCTCCCTAAAGGTGGTGCCTCAACGAATCCTGGAAACTATTGCCCCATAAGCCTGACTAGCTTGGTCTGCAAAGCTATGGAAAGGATCATCATGGACCTCGTAAATAAAGATATTGGGGACCTACAGACACTTGATCCTACCCAGTTCGGCTTTGTTAAGGGCAGATTCTGCCTCTTAAACCTGGTTGATTTCTTTGAAACAGTCACCAAGGCCATTGACGAGGGGAAGGTGGTCCACACAGCCTACCTGGACCTCGCAAAAGCCTTCGATACAATACCCCACTCGGGCATTATAGATAAGCTCACCAGATTAAATATAAACCCCTATGTCACTAGATGGATTGCAAACTGGCTCAAGGACAGAACCCACATGGTTAGAATTGCTGGAGCCATGTCAGACTCCAAACCACTTACAAGTGGTGTCCCACAAGGCTCAGTCCTGGGACCTCTCTTGTTCGGTATATATTTTTCGGAGGTACAGGCCAACGTGGAAGGACTGTGGCTGACCAGGTTCGCAGATGACTGCAAACTGGGCGCCATAATCGACTCTCCAGCTGACACAAGCATCCTCCAAAAGGGCCTCATAGAAACAGACAACTGGTGCCAGAGCCATGGCCTCAAGCTAAATGCCAAAAAGTGTATAGTCATCCCCTTTGGCAAAAACAAAGTGCCCACAAATTACCACATAGGTGGTAATCCATTAAGTACAGAAGAAGTAATTAGGGACCTGGGGACCCAAGTTGATAGCAATCTCTCATTTGACAACCACGTAGCCAAAGTAGTTAGAAAAACATTTTATATAGCCCACCTAATCATGAAGGGATTCACATCTAGCTCAGGGGAGGTCATCGTGCCTCTTTACTCATCCCTCATCAGGCCCATAATTGAGTACACTGCCCCTTTTGGGATGTACCTTACCAGACACCTGCAGCAACTGGAAAGACCCCAAAAGTACCTCACCAAGAGGATCAAAGGGCTCAAACAGATGCCATATGCTGCCCGGTTAAAGTAACTCCAGCTCTACTCAGTGGCATAATGCCTGTTCAGAGGCGATCTGTGCCTGACGTATAAAGCCATGTCCAACCCGGAATTAATGGACATGCTGCACCTCAGAAAATATAAATCCCATCGAGATACGCGCTCAAGACACTTGAACCTCAGCACTGAAATAAATGGGACATGCTGGAGGGACAGATTCATAACCCAGAGGCTCCCTTCACTCTGGAATAAAATCCCAGTCCAGGTTAGGCAGAGTCCCTCATTGACTCTCTTCAAGAGGAATCTTGATGAGTGGATGGGAGATCATAGGTTTACCCCGGGTATCACTTCTGTGTCACTGTTAGACGGAGGCACAGTATACTAACCTCGAAAAAGGGCATAGCAAAATAAATTTAAAATGGGTGGCGAAAGCCAAGCACATTCTGGCTAGGCTTATAAATGCCCTAGGGCAGATAGCCTAGTATGAACCTATGAACCTATGTACCTTGTTCCCCATTGGCCCTATGTGCTGTTAATCACCATGGCAATCACAATACTATGGTAGCATGTGCAAAGGTCACTTGTCATTCACCTCAATGGTACAGTTGTGGAATATGTGGGTCGTGGCAAGTCACAGCTGCCACATGTACACAGTCAACCCTCTCCCCTACACATGGACGTACAACACATGTATGAGATGCAACCACATAGCCAAACTGGGGACTAAGCACTCTGAACCCAGTACTGGCATAACCTGTCAGGTGGCATGAAATACTTCAGTGACTACAATACCAGTCTGATGTAGACCTACACTGACAGAAATCCAAACATGTGAACACACTGGGCCATTCGTGGAGCCTCAGAATAGCATCCTGCCTGAGCAGCAGACACCTCTGCAGCTGGCACACAGGCATACGTTAAGCCGGAACACAGCATGTGCAACACATAGCACACAAATCCTGTGTGCCAAACAGTCACAACCTGTACGACTAGACAACACACCTGCTACAGTTGTGTTAGGTACCTTTATTGTCCGGTACAGTGAGGTCCCACTCACCAGGCTGGACAAGGTGAAGGTCACAGTGATATGCCCGTGGGGCACTATGGTCCACCACATAACACAAGCATACAGGTCAGTCAGAGGCATGGACACATATGACTCAGTCATGCATTATTGTGAACAACAACCCACACACATGGGCATTCTGTGTGACAAAAACAAATGTGGCATGTGTGGAATTCAAAGCCATAACTAACTGTGCTATGACAGTAGTGAGAGATGCAGTAGCAGAGCGTGCTATTTGCATTACTGGGAGATTTTCCCTCTTCCGCTGTACTTGTAGGGTGCTGACATCATCTCTGTGTAGAGATTGGAATATGCAGCAGCTGGTGTGTTGTACTGGTTGGCAAAAGGGTCAGTTCAAACGTAGCATGTGTGGAATTCAAAGCCATAACTAACTGTGCTATGACAGTAGTGAGAGACGCAGTAGCAGAGCATGCTATTTGCATTACTGGGAGATTTGCCCTCTTCCGCTGTACTTGTAGGGTGCTGACATCATCTCTGTGTAGAGATTGGAATATGCAGCAGTTGGTGTGTTGTACTGGTTGGCAAAAGGGTCAGTTCAAATGTGGCATGTGTGGAATTCAAAGCCATAACTAACTGTGCTATGACAGTAGTGAGAGACGCAGTAGCAGAACATGCTATTTGCATTACTGGGAGATTTGCCCTCTTCCACTGTACTTGTAGGGTGCTGACATCATCTCTGTGTAGAGATTGGAATATGCAGCAGCTGGTGTGATGTACTAGTTGGCAAAAGGGTCAGTTCTCTCACACATGTAATTGCACACACCCTACTTCTACCCCCCCAAAAGCAGACTTTACACTTGTGAAGACTGGGGTGGAAGACTTCAAAGGACCCATGCTGGGGGAGTATACAGGCCACTCTGCATAATCCTTGACAATTGCATTCTATGAGCATGTGGAAGGTTTGCATTGATCATGCTATCCCAAATATACCCATGACTGCTCCACAACAGGACACCTGTCAGGTGTACACCAGCCATATATGAACTGTCCAACAGACAGAGTGAGCTAATACATTGCAGAGCAGTAGCCCACAGAGGGAGACATCTCTGAACAGTACTGGCACGACACTTCAATCCCTCATAATCATCACGACAAAGTGTTGACAGTGAAATTGTCCAGACAATGCAGATAAGGCTCCCCTCAGTCTGTTATTGACACCCACTTACTGTTAGAGGTCCTCACTAACCCTCTTCCAGCACACACCAACAACATGGATGTGGCTTAGCAAATTCAATCCCTGGGATCTCCACTGTGTCCCTGCTTGACAGAGGCACAGCACACTAGCCTTGCACGGTGCCTTATGTGACCTACTTTACAGTGGCACAGTAGCCTACTGTACTGGGGAGGCAGATGCCAAGCACACTCTGGCTAAGCTGTCATTCCCTAGGGCAAACAGCCTAGTGTTGGCCTCTACACCCATATGTTTTAATTGTCAGATGCACAATATTTGTTGCTGATAGACTGTTTGCAGGTCTTTATTGCCATAGCATTCCCTGTTTCTATGAACAACTTGTGTATCTGTGGAAGATGTTTGAATATGAGAGGGATCCACTATATCACGTATGTCTCTGTAGTCATTTAACTGTGTGCACTGGGCAGATTGCTGTAATGTGGTTGGTTCCTGGACTAACACGTACAAATACCAGATATGTGTGGCCAACTGCTAAACTGAGATTTGGCCTAAGTGTGTGAGCATGCCCAGTTCAGGCTTTCCATGGCATGTTGTCTGACATATGTCTCATTTATCAAAGTGTGCGAGCATGCCCAGCGTGAGCTTTCCATATGTTGAACTCTATGTAGCCCACCACATTTGTGGATGAGTGTGAACTTCAACAATATCTCACGTTTATGGTTGTGTGTTGTGTGTCATGTTATGTAGTTACTGTCCAACTGCTTTGTGTCTGAACACAACAGGGATTATACTGTGCCTGCAGGGTTTGCATGGGATACTTTGCATACAGTTGTCAACATCCTTTCATACTGACCTAACACTGTAGAACCGTATAGTGTACTGGTTCAGTACTTTCACTGTGGTGGACAGTATCCTGGGCTTTAGTCCTATCACTGCTTTACATTTTCATAGTGAGCACAACAGCCTGGTTAGGGGCCAGTTGTGCAGATCTGACCATGTTGCATTATGTTCAGATATGAACTACTTAAACCAAGCTTGTCCAACATTGGTAGTGTATTCCACAACATAGGTGTACATTGGCAAACACTAGCGATGTGCCCTAGGCCATTTGTAATTCTAGTCGGAGAGTGTGTTTGTCCATCGACACACATTGTAAGTGGAGTTTGCCATGACATATGTCATGGTTAGTATACTGTGCCTCCGTCTACCCGTGACATAACAGTGATACCCAGGGTAAACCTACCATCTCCCATCCACTCATCAAGATTCCTCTTGAGGAGAGTCGTTGAGTGACTCTCTGGCTAACCTGTACTGGGAGTTTACTCAAGAGTGGGGGTGGCTTCTGTGTTATGGATCATTCAGTAAAGCTTGTCCTATGTATGTCAGTGCTGGGGTTCAGGTCTCTCATGTGCATAGCTCACTGCCATTCAGATTGTACAAGGTGAAGCATGTTCATTGATTCCAGCTTGGACATGGCTTTATACATCAGGCACAGCTTGCCTCTGGGTGGGCAGTATGGCAGTGTGTGGAGCTGCAGTTTGTTTAATCAGGCAACACATGGCATCTGTTTAAGCTCTTTGATACTCCTGGTGAGGTACTTTTGGGGACTTTACAGTTGATGGAAGTGTCTGCTGAGGTACATCCCACAGGGGCTATTGTAGTCAATTGTAACACTGATGAAGGATGACTGCAGAGCCACAATGACCTCCCCTTATCTAGATCTGACAACCTTCATGATTAGGTGGGTATATGGTATGTTTCTGTAACCACTACAGCCACAGGCTTGTCCAATGCAGGATATCTATCAACTTGTGTCCCCAGGTCTCTCATTACATGTTAAGTACTTAATGGGTTAACACCTATGTGGTAATTGCTGGGCACTTACTGTATATCCACAGGGGTTGACTATACACTTTTCTGCAATTAGCTTGCTAACATGCCTATGGCACCAGTTGTCTGCTTCTATGTGTCCCTTTTGATGGCTGCAGCATGTCTGACCATGTCAGTTCTGTCCTTGGTCTGGTTTGCAACCCCTCTACTGACATAGGGGTTTATATTTAAGCTGGTGAGCTTATCTATAATAAACATATGGGGTATTGTATGGAAGCCTTTGCAAGGTCCTGCTACGCTGTGTGGACCACATTGCCCTCATCAATGACCTTAATGACTGTTTCAAATGAGTCAAACATGTTTAAGGGGCAGGATCTGCACTTAAGAAAGCCACACTGGGTAGGGTCCGGTGTCAGTAGGTCCCCAATATCTTTATGTCTGCGGTACATGCTGATCCTTTCTATAGCTGTGCAGACCAAGCTTGTCAGGATTCTGGGGTGCTAGTTTGCAGTATCCATTCAGGCAACACCTTTGTTGAGAAGGACCACTGTTGTTGTACACTGCTCTTTGGGTACATATCCTGTGGTAAGGCTGACATTGAGTAGTGGTGTGATTTGGCATTCCATTCTTCTTGGAGTCCATGTTGGACTCAGCCCAGGACACCATCTCATACCATTGCTGCTGTGTGTTTTGCTTTGTAGATGCTGGCTTTTACCTCAGCATCTGCAATGTCAGGGGGCCAGCAGTCTGCTGGGATACATATTTTGCATTCTGGGGGGAGGGGGGTTGCACTGCACCTGTCATTTGGATGTTGGCAATATGTGTGTGTGTTTGGTATGTTGTTTGTAATATTTGAGTGATTCAGAGCATATCTGTGAATTCCCAACAAGGTTCCTACCATCAGTTAAGAAAGCCTTGTGATTATCCTTAGTGTCCTGTACAATTTGTATCTTCATAGGTTCATACTAGGCTATACACCCTAGGGCATTTATAAGCCTAGCCAGAGTGTGTGTGGCTTTCGCCACCCCTTGCTATGTGAATATTATGGCCATTTATGATTTACTTTACTGTGCCTCTGTCTGGACGTGACACAGTGAAGACCCCAGTGTACATCTACGATCATCCATCCACTTGGCAAGATTCCTGTTGAAGAGTGTCAGTGAGGGGCTCTGCCTAACATGGAGTGGGATTCTGTTCCAGGGTGTAGGGAGCCTCTGGGTTATGTATCTGTCCCTCCAGCACATCCTATTTCATTATGTGTTGAGGTTGACATCTCTCACTCTCACAGCTCTGATGGCTTTGGGTTTTCTGGGTTGGAGCATGTCCATTACTCCTGTGTTGGACATGGCCTTGTACAACAGGCATACAACACCTCTGTGTAGGCAGTATGTGACTGCATTCAGCTGGGGTGTCTACAGCCAGGCAGCATATGACATATATTTGAGACCCTTTATCCTCTTGGTGAGGTACCTTTGAGGTCTTTCTAACTGCTGCAGGTGTCAGGTAAGGTACATCCCAAATGAGGCATTGTACTAGATTATGGGTCTGATAAGAGAACAGTATAGGGGCACAATGACCTCTGTTGACGTAGATGTGAATCCTTTCATGATATGGTGTCCAATATAGACAGTCTTCCTAGCCATGTTGGCAATGTGAGTGTCATATAACAGGTTACTGTCCACTTGTGTCCCTAGGTCCCTGATTACTCCTTCCATACATAATGGTTTACCACCTATGTGGTAATTTGTGAGTGCCTTGTTTGGTATTTGGTGGGACATTCATACTGTCCAGTGTCTTCAGGATGGCTGGGTGGGGTTCCTGTGTGTGAGAGTGTGGTCTGCAGCATGCTACAGACTGTACAGCAATTTTGCCTACGGTTAGTTGCACATGGGTGGTCTCCGATGCTTCGTGCATTGTCAGTTACCTGGACGTATGGGTGTCTGTGCTGAATATGGATATTCCCCCTCCTTTTATGTTTTGGTCCAGGTTTTGGGGCCATAACGCATGATATGAGGTATAACCTGGTAGTGCTGGTGTGCTGTCAGGAGGCTTGCTGCAGGTTTCTGTCACTGCATGGACATCAGTGTTCTCCATACTGGGGAGGGCCTTGGGAGCATGCATATTGAGGTTTACACGTCTGGCATTGGTCAGCATTACCCTTATGTTTCTTTCCACTTATGTTTTCTAGGGTGGTGGGTTAGTCTTTTCAGCCTTGCCTACGAAAGGCTCTATGGAGGTGGCAAAACCCTTATCCAATATCCAGTCGCCCAGGAGTAACAGGTGCAAGCCATCCCTGGAACAGCAGCATGGCTTGTCAAGCATGACATCCCAAGCAGACAGACATTGGATCCCCTTGGAATTACACCAGTAATTGTGCCACTTGTTAAAGCTGATCATTCTGTGTTTGTACTGTGGCATCATTCTTGGTGAGGGTAGGATGCTGCAAATGGTCAGTGTTATACCGGCCTGGACTACATAATCGTAGAGCTCATCTATGTCTCTTTTCATATAGTCCAGGGAGGTACATCTCAGGTCATTCAAGCCAGCATGGACAATGACTGCATCATATTTCTACTTGCTTTGGGGTGACCTGCGTACTTGTGTTATGTGGTGTATTGTAGCAGCCTACAGGCAGCTTACTGTACCCTTTCCCTTGTTCAGTCTGGTGAGCGGGACAGCAGTGTGTCTTTCTATGGAGTCACCTATTACACCAGCTTTGTGTACTATGTGTTGCATGTGCTATGTTTGGAGGATGTGGTTGCTTGGGTGTCTGCTTTGGAGGCCTCTGTTGGTGTGGTGTGTTTGTAATTAGGGCCTCCGGGAATGTTTTTCTGTGTTTATGTCTTTGGTTTGCAGTTGTGATAGGTCTATGTGGGGCTGGGTTTGTGGTGTGTGTGATAACCTTCTCCTCCTGACTAGTTTTGACAGTACTGAGTTGAGGGAGCTCAGCCTCCGGTTTGGATAAATGGTTGCATCTCTCACATATATTTGTATTTCTTGGGGGGAGTTCAGGGTTGTCTGTGTACTTGGGGCAGGTGTAACATTGCCTCAAGATTCACAGATTCAACTTGTTGTAGCTGGCCTTAGTGGATTGTATGTGTGGACATATTTTATTGCCATACTACTGATCAGTGATTACTTCCCTTTTTATGTTTGCTCTATCATGTAGTAGCTTGCTCATTCTCTTGCATGGTTTGGTAATGGCTGGAGTCCACTATGCCAGATGCCTGCATGTATGGCATTGTGTCTTGGTTTTATTTGGGATTGCATAATCCAAGCATTCCTGGCAGTGTTCATGGAATGCCTGTATAACAGGTTCTGAGGTGTGGCCCATATTTTGCACCTGCACAGGGCCTTTAATGGATTCCACATCAGTTTGGAGGAGTGCAACTTTTGCTTTACACATGTTTTTCACTGTGGTTTTCTGGCCAGGGACTGTGGTCAGGATGTGTATATCCAGTGTGATTACTCTATGGTCTGGTCTTACCAGTGAGGAATACACTTCTCATCTTGCCATCCAGTACCCATGTTGCTGATTATCACATCCAGTATGCTTACCCCTCTTGTGGGAGTGGTATGTTGTTCCTGGGCATTTTGGTTTATGGATTCTAGGAACTTTTGTCCTACAGTGTTGGAGCTAGTATAATGCTCCCAGTCTATGTCTGGGTATTTTCAGTCACACAATATAATGTGGTTTGGAGGGCTTGATATATTCATGTATTCCAACATAGGCCAGGTGCAGTTCCTGGTGTTAGGATGGTAGTCTGTAGCAGGCTATAAACTGGGAGGCAGTTTTAGCCACTGTTACTTGACCATGGCTAGTCCATGCTGCTTCTTGTTGTGGTACCAACATGGGGGTGTGGTTATCCTTGACAATTATTGCTAGTCACCCTCCTTTTGTAGCTTGTTCCATGTTTTGAGGCTGTACAGCACAGTATGAGGAGTAACCTGGTAGTGTTACGGTGCTGTTGTGACCCTTGACCCAGTTTTCTATTACAGGACAGATATCAACATTCTCCATACTGGGGGAGTTTAGACTGCATGCATCTTGCTGTTTAGACTTCTGGCATTGGGTAGCATTACATCTAGGTTCTTATCCCTTGTGATACCTATGGAGGTGGGTTTGTGTTTTGAGCCTTACCTATTCAGGGCATGCTGTGGGTAACAGCAGCCTTTGCCAGTATCCATAAGGCCTGGACTGATAGGTGCACGCCACCCCTAGCAGATGGAGCATCATGTCATGCTCAGTATGTCATCCCAGGCTGGCACACATTGGATCCCCTTTGACTAACTGCAATACTTCAGCCAATTATTGCAATTGATCATCTCATCGTCATATTGTGGCATCATGCTTGGTGAGGGTAGAATGTTAGTCAGGGTCATCAAGTGTGCATATACTACATGGTGTTACATTGCTTAACACATGGCATTCATGCCTCAGGTGGTGCTGCAGGGCTGCCTCTGTTGGATGCACATACTACACTCCCTGTACATGTTTGAGAGCAGGTTATGTCATTTTAGGCATCCCTGTTATTATATGAGTGAGTCAGAGAGGGGTATTATTCCCAGGGTTCCTACTGAGCCAGTGTATGTGCTATGCATTGCCTCTTTGCCAAGGCCAGGGCATACTGGGCATGCCTCCTTCTGCCTACTGGGGCAGGCTCAGGTTGTTCTTCCTCCAAGTCACTCTCTGCCTGTGATGGCCTTGGCAATGGTGGGGGGCTGTTTGGCCCGGCCCTATGCTGGTCCTGCTGCAGCTGTTTTCACAAGATCATATTATGTAGCATAGCACATACCATGACAATTTGGGTACATGTAGTTGGTGAGTACTGCAAGGCTCCACCAGATGTGTCCAGACACCGATACCATGACTTGAGCAGCCCAAACACACGCTCTATTACATTATGTGTTTGTGCATGTACCTCATTATGGTGTTCCTGTTCAGGTGTGTGTGCATTTCTGATGGGTGTCATCAGCCACGGCTCCAGTGCATAACCTGCATCCCCCACTAGGTGTCCATGTGGGATGTCCCCATTGGCAAATGTCTGGTACAGCTGCGTCAAATGCCAGATATGGGAATCATGGTAGCTCCCAGGGCAGCCAGCACATGCATTCATTATTATGCCCTGGGCATCACACATGACCTGGCAGTTAATGGAGGGGAAGCCCTTGCGGTTAATGTAGGCCCTACCCCGCTCACCGGCTGGTGCTTTGATGTGTATATGCGTGCAGTCTATTGCACCCACTACCTCAGGGTATTCCGCTATTTGCTGGAAGAGACGCATATTGCTGGCCAATACCTCACGGGCATTGGGGAAATATACATGATCACCGACATGTGCTGACATGGCATCCAGGAACTGGTGCAGTACCCTGGAGGCTGATGCCTGTGATATCCCCATCTTATCACCAGTTGGTCTCTGGAAGGTACCTGTTGCTAGTATTCTTAGGCCAACACATACCTTGGTTTCCACTGGGATGGGTTCCCCTCTGTTGGTTCTGTGTGTGAGGCGTGGCCTGCACAGCTCAACAATTTGCTGCAGGAGGTCTCTGTCCACTCTATAGCGCTCTACTATCTCCAGCTCATGTAACCCATGGTAGGTGACCCTGGGCCTGTACACTCTTCTCCGTCTCCTCACTGTGGGTTGTCTGGCACCATTTGCATTGTCACCACCCTCAGCAAGTAGCCTATGTCTCCTTATGACAGCTATGGCAGCCCCAAGCATTTCTGCTCTGAGTTCAGCTTTTTCAGTTTTCACTTCTAATAGCTTACTCCTGTCTTGCAGTGTCTCTTGAGAGAAACATCCTGCACTGCTGTTTGCAGAGTTTTAAGTGCTTGGCTGAGCTACTATTCTGCCTGTGTAATTGCCTGCTTCTAATTGGTTTCACCTGCTAGCTCCAGCAGTATTCCCTGCTAGCTTCCTACTAATTCTGTTGCTTCCTTTTTCCTTTCTGTTTCCTCAGGGGGGAGCAACGCGCATACCAGCAGAAACACACTCACAGTGGCTTACACGCACGGACACAGGCTTACACGGTTCAGAATCTTCTTATTCGGGTTAAAATGCACGCACACCAGCGCAAACAGTCTTACAAGTCTGGCAGCAGGCTCCCACATGCTCAGTCTGCCTTACACGCGCGCACACTGCCCTACTCGCGCCTCATGGTGCGCACACGTGTGCATGCACGCCCAGCAAGAAACTTTGGTGTAAGTAACAGTGTACACCTTCCATTTCTTGACTTTCCCATGCTTATCTTGTGGCACTCCTCTTTCCATGATATGTGTCTGACATCTGTCATGTAACACTGACCTCCAATGAACTGCATTTCTTTCTGCCATTCCCCCCTGTGATGTCACCTATCTCCTACTCTATTCCTCCCCCTTATCTATCTCTTACACTACTCAGAATGTGCTCATTTGCTATGTGACAGTGGAATTCAGTATCCTAACACTCATTTACATCAGATTGCCTACTAATGCTTAGTTACATGTCTTAGACTTAGCTTCCCCCCTTAGCAACCACTAAACGGTGGCCATGTTGTTTTTGGTCTGCTGGTCCCTGCATTGTAAATCCATGTATTGCATAAAACCCACATTTGTGGGTTTATAACCTTCATTTTTATGTTTTATGCAGCGCAGCCCATTTGCGCTTATGTTTGCATCGGGGTACCTTGCCAATGGCCACATATTTGGCCATTGGCATGCTGCCTGACACATATGCACCCTTTATTTGGAGCTGACATGGCTCCATTGTGTTTTTTGCAGAAACGTACTCAGTTGTCAACTGAGTACATTTCTGCAGCTAAAACGGCTCTTACACGGGCTGCTTTGGGCTTCCTGGATCGCTAATCTACCTCAGTTGCATGCCTTTCGGGTGCAAGTGAGGTGATTAGCATATCCACGCCCACTCCGTGTAAGAGACATTTTAGCTGGTCTCTTACACGGAATTTAGGGCTGTTCCTTGATCGCGAAGGCTGCATGGAGTCTTACACTACTTTTAGACTCCGTGCAAGCCTTCGTGAATCCTGCCCATAGAGTATTTAAATCATACCTATGTCTCCTATTTCTTTGCATAAATCTAGCTGAAGCTTATCTGGATTGAGGTGAGCAGTCTCGTTTAGATGACACAGACTAGGTAAAGGCTTCTCTCTTGGAATTAATCATACTAGTACAGAATGATCTGAAAACATTGCTTGCAATACCTCCCACTTGTTAACTTGAGTAGTAAGAGACTTAGACTAATACATCTTATCAGCAAATGAGATGTTTATATAGGAACAATAATGTACATAAAAAGCAATGGCTCTTGTCATCCTAAACATAAATTGTCATCTGCCAACCTCACAATGGCTTATACAAAGCAGACAGCATTGGTTCTTAACTGAAGTAGTGACATTAGAGTCAGTTAAACATTTAAAATTTACTTCCATATATGAGCTCACCTTCTGCCCATTTGATAAATCTAACCATCGAGGGCATTACAATTTATAGCAAAGAACTTGGGGTATATATTACAGATACCATATATAGCAAGAGTTGACCACTAGCCCTTTATAGCAGGCAAGCATTCAGATTTTTCATTCCGCATGTCCAAACCATCAGGAACATGCACCTGCTTATCATCATATCTCTTCCATGACAAGGGCTAGGTACTGGCCAATGGCCAAAAGTCAGATTGCCCTAGTCACTATGCTCCTTATTAATGAGGTGCATTTCTTGTAATTAAGTGATGGATATCTTTTATTACTTTATAAAACACAGTACATTCCTCTCATACACTGGACAGTTGAACTCATGTACAGTAAATGAACTAATATGCAAGTTACAAACAAAAAAGGAGCATGTTAAATAACCTGTAGAGATACAGCAACATGTGCATCACAAATTATATATGGGGTTCATATAAAAACAATAATGCCTGACAGTGCTGACATTACAGGGAATTAAACCAGTGTTAGGCCACATACCACCCCCTAACATACTAAATGTTCCTAGCACTTTATTGACTGTACACAACTCAGATGGCTTATTCTGATTAAATGAAGAAATACATAAATTAGTTTAGTTCAGTTCATTATTATTGGTTACACAGAGTAAAGCATTAGATTCACAAACACATAACATTTTGCTGTAAATGATACTGCAGTTACTTACATTATAACCATTTTTATTAAACTTTATTGTTTTCTTTTCTGTAACCATGCTTTCCTAAGAACTTCATTTAACAAAGGTAAATGAGCTTTTTAAGAGGGCTATTTATTGAAAGAACTACTGGAGAAGATAGAAAATACAACAGAAAAGCAAATATCAAACATTACCCTTATCCTTTAAACTTCTCTCTTTGCATGGGGCATGGGGCAAGCCCCTTTGCACCCTTCACATCCCAACTCTGAGATTGCCATATGTCAGGGAAAAGGGAATCTTCTGAGAAATGGCGATGCTTGATTTGCTAAGTACAGACTTTTAGTTATTCAGTCTCCACATTTATAACTCAAACTGATGAATCCCAATATTTTAAACACTTCCCTTTTAAGAGAATAAGTGAAAGGGAAGGAAAAAGCATGCTCTTGTAAATGCTACTGCTGCAGTTACATATTTAAGTTCTGTTTGGTTTTATTTTTGTTTTTGTTTGTTCATTGCTCATCCTTCTCACTATTTATAACATTTTTAAGAGCTGCAGTTACTAAGCAGGAAGGAAATTGGGTCTATATCATATCATCGAAATGTAACTATATCAAATACTTTTTCATTGACCCATTTTCAGTAAAAGGGAAACTCCAAGAATGACCATTACATTGCAGTTTTCCCATGGTAAGTAACCAGTTGCCAATGTAATGACTGCATAAAAACAAAAAAATTTAAAACCCACCCTGGCTGGGGGCTGTGCCCCCACACCCCCCAACTAAATATACCAACTCCAAGATCACACTATAGTGGGGAAAAGGGCAAATTCCCAAAGATGGCCCACTGGTTACTTACCATGGGAAAAATTTTGATGCAACAATCGTTCGTGGAATTTCACTTTCACTGAAAATGGCTCGATGAAGAGGTTGTTGTTGTTTGTCTTTCGTTTTTTTCCCGGTTAGGGCTTGCCATGGCGGAACTCCGGTCCACTAATAATTGGCGGTAGATTTTTACGAATGCCGAGGTGCCAGCTCGACATTCAAACTTCAACGAAGGCACGCCCATTTGCGCATGTCTTTCGAACGCCCACCCAACAGTGGGGAGGACATGCAGACTCCACACAAAAGGCACTCCCTGTACTCCAGCCGAGAATCAAACGGGAGAATCTCTTGCTGTGAGGCAACAACACTACCACTGCACCACCGCGGAATGTATTTACATTTCGTTGATATGATATAGACCCAAAGAAATCATAGTTTCTGAGACAGATTTCAGTCTTGGTGGTGGGATTTTGTACCAGATTAAGTGTACTACTTGTAAGTTTAATGCCCTCTTCTGAAATTTTGAGTATCCATTGGGGAGAGATAATTTTCAGAGCCCATTATGAAAAATGTCATAACTCCTTCAAACTGTCTAGTGGACCATTTGCTTTAGTGCCCATTGTGGCACTGGTGTGGCATTCTGTGTGCCCTCTCTATACACACTGCACACTATGTTCACTATTTGCTCTTCTTCTGCACATGAGCCTGTTGTCAAGCATCGGGCAGTGCTTTGGTTCTAGACTTAGACCTACATTGTCATATTACTCTTTTAGGAAGCATATGCACTCATTTCCATTCACAAACAGTAACTAATGAGGAGACAGTATAACAATGGCACATACAAACCTGAAGCCTTGACAAAAGAAAGATACTTTGTCATATTCTTTTTATAATTGAATAGATTTCCATACAAGGGAGCAAAAGTAGACTACTGTTAGCATGATGAATGGGAGGAAGGCCTTCAGCAAAGACGTAGACATGCTGTATCCCCCAGCAGTGGAGGATATCCATCCTGCCATGTGCTGTTGTACTCCTGTGGCATATCTTTGCAAAACTGGCCTAGCTAGAATGCATTTAATAACACTTACTAACACATGTAACAACAGCAAGCATTGTGGAATAGAGTGATAAAGCTCTAACTATGATGCAGGTGACCGAGAATTAGTTAGAGGCCTTGGAGTCTATGACTTGAGAGAGAAGGCAGAGGTGAAGCCACGGGGCACACAACATGATTGTTTTCCTTGCCCTCCACCAGGTTAAACTAATCTCAAAGTGCCTCCGGGGCTTGGGTGGGGTGGCATGCTGATGTGATTAGCTTCCCACCCATGAGACATTACTGGATCATACAAGAGGACAGGGAAAAATGGCTGGAAAATGGTTCTGGCAGCCTTAGGATATGGACCCAGAAACCTTTGATTTTTTTTTCACTGGTACAAACCCTTATCAGAGTAACTTCATGAAGGACAGGATGAGTAGATAGCTCCACCAACTGAAGATAAGCACTGATGTTCCCTATTGGTCAGCTACAGGGGATAAAAGGTGAAGCAAAGAACATCCAAGAGCAATAACAAAATTCATATTTTGAAATATACTGTGCAATACAACATTGTATTCCATCTAATGAAAGAAGACCATCATAGATCATTGAGCCTACTTTCAAAAATAAGAGGATCCTCAGGGTAACATCCCAAAGTGGAATTCCAGTGCATATATTGAATTTTGCCTATGACACTCAAAAGAGTATCTAAACAGAATGAAATAGAAGTCATATTTAGCATTTCTCTGTTTAAATGAGTGCAAGATATTCAGTTAAGTAACAGTTGCTGGGTGTCCATCTTGCCCACCTTGGGTCAACTAGTATTACAGTATTACTCACATTTCACATTATAATACAACAGTTGTTATAAAGCTATTGCTCAATGTAGTTATATGATATACACACTACTGACATATTCCTCACCTCTAGTCATATCTCCAACAGCCCCATGGTCATATTTCTCCTACCCATAAATGTAAACATTGTAAACCTTACTTTGTATGCTAGCTTGTCATGTATTAATATGTACTGCCTCTATATTTTACTGACTGAAGATTTTGTCTAATATAGATGCCTTTCAGTTATTGTGTCCATATTTAAGTTTAAGGTTTATACTTTTTTCTATGGTGTAAAACTGCCTGTTTTATAACTGGAGCTTTTTCTCCTTGAACCCCCACAGAAAGGGGGCTACCACAGCCCAGTTTGACTACCCTGGTCGAGAAAGAAATAAATAAATGAAACCAATATGAATCCCATCAGATGCCCACCTCCAATACTTCTCCAGTAATATGCATACCATTCATTTGGGAAAGAACATATCATCATTATTTTATTGTCATCAACCACATGAAGCATTTCTATAAACTATTCAGCTTGCTAATTTTGATGATTTTATAATTCATATTGACCAACGTAGTATTGTCTTTGTCTGTATACACCATACTTCTCTATGTTATTATTTGCATTATTATTGTCTGAGGTGGGAACAAAGTGAGATACTAGCATGGCTGTTATATTACTTGAATTCTGGTTTTCCACTGCAGTTGACACCATGGTCACTGGCATGTTGGGCTTTATATATAATTTATTCGAATTACAAATATAATGGAGCATGAGTTTTACTCTGTTATTGTTAATGCTAAGCATAAATTGCTATTTTTTGTACTGCAACATGACAAATGAATAATTGATGCTGGTGAGGGTTTGTAATCTCATGCAGTCATAGATGTGTACTCAGAAAGGCTTGCTATTCCACTGAAGTACAAGGTGTAGATATGCTTTTATTCATATAACACCTGACTGAGAATACTGAATCTTTGCAACTAAAATAAATTGCCTTAAAGTAAACTGAAAATACAGCAACTGCAATAAAAATAAAGAAAAAAAATGAAACAGGTAATCATTATGTTGGATACAATGGGGTGCAATACACACTTAACAGATGGGTGATTTATAGGCATTTGTATGGAAGTGGAAATCATATAGAACAATTAGTGTTGTGAACTGAGATAGCTGTAGACAAAGCCACTCACACAAGATTTTGATTCCAGTGCTTGCATACAACATATTATTTTATCAGATGGCGAGTCAGTATACAAAAACACAGATTAAAGCACTTAAATACCAGAGCACTAGCTGAGCAGTAAGGTCTGTGATTTTTTATGTATTTATTTTATTTTGCTGGTTTGGGATGGGGATACATTAAGGGAAACTAATAAGAAATGAGGAAAGGAGGTTGAGATGACCATGACATTATATTTTAAGGTCATAAGTGAAATCCGTAAATTCCAAATTGGTAAAACTGGTCCATATCCTTAAATTACTGGCCAGATAAAATTATACCAAAATCTGTTAAAGGTTGTTCTGTCAGTTGTTGCATTCATATTCTAATCTCTTATTTACTATGTACAAGTTGGGCAGTCTAATTCTGTAATGGTGAATATAAAAATATGATCTACACATAGTTTAAGAAATACATTGATAAGGAGATACAGATAATGGAAATAGTAATTGCAAACCAGCACAGTACAGTACAAGAGGACAGCTAAGTTATGGGAAAATGGACTAAAGCTAAAATCTGTATCAGCATAACATTCTGACATGACTCCATTTTTTAAATTCATTTGTGTTTATTATTTGTCTCCAATATAGAAGGGGTTTGTGGAGTGTTATGGAATTTGGATCATTATTTACAAGGTGGAGTGGAACAGTTCTTGCCATATATTCATAAAAAATTATTAAAAAGGAATCATATATTGATTGTTTAACTAATTCTGAGAGTCAAGAGTATAGGGATCAGCAAGGTATTATGGCTATTGTACATAATTATTTGTCTACCCTTTTTTCTGGTAAACATAATTATAATATAAATTGGCCTATTCCTTCTATGCTTCCTTTCGCTGCTGCTATAGATGCTGCTATTTCTTTGTCTGAAGTACAGAATGCTTTAAGCTTATTAACTAGGAAAATGACTGTGCCAGGGTGCAATGGTATTCCATATTCATTGTATAACTAAGATTAATAATTGATTTGGCACAAGCATCTTAACATTTTTCAATGAATGGTTAACATCTGGAATTTCTCATCCAGATATTTTACTTGTGGCTCTTAAACATTTATGGAAAAAGGGTGATTGTAAATGTTTGTCAAATTGGAGAAAAATATCTCTTTGTAATACAGAATTATTTTGAAAAGCATTGCAAATTAGGCTGCATTCAACATTAGTTTTTTTGTTGGATCCAGGAATATTTGGTATTTCAGGTAGGCCTATGGTTGATTTGTTACTTATGTTGAGGTCTGTTGTTTCTACTTTTTCTTCTGAGTCTTCTTCGATTTTATTATCTTGTGATGTTGCGAAGGCTTTTGATAATGTGGCACACAATGGTTTATATACTATATTGCGGGCATTTGGTTTGGATAATTATTTTTGAATTGTATTGATTCTATTTACTCTAATTCTACTATTAGGCCGATTATTAATGGATGGATAGGAGAGGTTGTTCCTTTAAAGAATGGCATTAGACAAGGATGCCCCTTAAGTAGTTATTTTTTTGGCATTGGTAGTTGGGGCTGTTTTTTATGGTGTCCGTTTTAGGTTGAATCTTTCTCTGTATTCATATTTTTGTAAGGGTGTTTTGGTACTGTGCATGTTTTCTTATGTAGATGATGTTACTCTTTTAGCAAAGTCAATAGATGATTTATTAAGATTATCTTGTCTTAAAGATATTTTTTCATTTGTTTGGTCTTTTCCTTAATGTGGCTAAGTGTTCTGGTTATGCTTTGCAAACCATTTCAATACACTTAAAGATATAATAAATGTCAAATTAGCGTGATAGCCACCTCTACGGTGAACACTCTCAGCCAGATAATAATGAAATAATCCGTAAAACTAAGAATGGCTGAAACGGTGGAGCAATTAGAGTCGTTTTTAAGAACCATGAACACTCTAACTAATTTTCTCACATTTAGCTTGAATTATTCAAAGAATAAGATTGAGTTTTTGGATTTATATATTGAAAGACTGCCTAACGGGCTGATAAATACTGGTATATTCCGAAAGGCTTGTTATAGTAACTCTCTGTTAATGAGGTCAAGCATGCACCCTTCTTTTGTGTTTAGAAACATCATAAGAGGACAGGGAATAAGGGCCTCTAGGCTTAATCCCACAAATGAAGGTTTTAGTAATGAACTTGATAATTTGAAAGATAGGCTATTAAAGAGAGGCTATGATAGACATGAAGTAGACAAGAGCTTACAAGACCTGCCTAACTTACGATGTACCATTGCAACACCATACTTTGGACCAGATGAATGTTCAGGTAAAAATACTGGTAATGTGTATAATTCATCTGTTGTGAAATTTACGACCTCTTTTACCTCAGATAGTCATAGAGTCAGGGATATCATTGGTTAATTTTGGACTATTTTCCAAATAAATGATGATATTAAGGACATTGTAGGTGATGTTCCGAAATTTCAATTTAGGAACAGAAAGAACCTTAAGAGAATGCTATGTGACACTAAAGGCAATAACATCAATACAGGTTTAGGTAACACAGAGCCATGTGGCAAATGTAATTTCTGCATGTATATAGACACAAATTCATCTTTTCTACATCCTGATACAGGGAAAGTTTTTAGGACCAATACTGTAGCCAACTGCATGACTTGTAATATAGTATATCTTGCAGTATGTCAAGTATGCATGTGTTTTTATGTAGGCAAAACTAATCGCAAATTTAGAGATCGTATTAGAGAACACATTTACAACATTAGGAAAGGATGTCCGAATAATGCTCTAGCTAAACACGTGGAAGACAATGATCCATCACATACCTTTCTCTTTAGAGTATTGGAAGTCATACCAACGAATAGGAGAGGAGGTGATATTAGAAATCACACTGAGGACAGGGAAAATGATTGGATTATACGCCTAAGGGCAGATAGTGGGACAGGCTTGAATGAGGGAGTATCTATTAAACCCAAGTTAAGAAAGAGAAGGAAAATTAAGTGAGATGCCTACATAATAGGAGGTCCATTGTTAGGTTCATACATGTGTTTATATAACATAATTACGTTTTTCATTTTTGTACTATCTCAAAAGCATATGTTCACTTCATGTTAGTTAGTATGTAAGAACATATATTTCTGATATATCTTTATATGTTTTTATATATTTATATGTTTGTGTTATGTGAGTTTTATATGTATATATTTCATAACCCATAAGTAGATAATTTCATTATGCAAAATTTTATTTAACCTCATAGAAATGTTTTTTAGCATTTATTACAGATACATTCATTCATATATTTAGTTATTTATTACATAAACATCCATCCATATGTTCAGTTATTTTTGTATTTATATGTTAATGCATTTATATTAATGTATACAGGCTTTAGAAGTTCACATACGATGAATATTTATCCATTATTAGATACCTGAGCAATGATAGAGCCTTTTATACATAAGAAACATGTACATGTTGTACTGCATGATTTACATACATATGGTTGCGTATACTAAATTCTTGTAGGATATACATGAATTGACCATATGTACACACATATATATTTATTACATATTTTTTATATACATATTTTTAAAAAATACATATTTATTACTGTTACATATATATACACGATCTTTATTATATATATATGTGTTTGATCCATACATACGGATTTTATTTATATAATCCTTATGCACACAGTTGTTATATGTTTTTATTGTAGATACCTTGACATATTTTTAAATAACAAATGTTTCCCTTTTAAATATGTAATGAGATGAACTTTTAATTGAACTTCAGGACTATAAATGTGGTAATAAATTTAAATGTATTTGTATAGAACAGACCTGAGGAAGCTATTCATAGCGAAAGCGCTTGTCTAATAAAATCCTGATCTACTCATCATTCTAGTGTTTATAATTGGAATTTAACGAGTGTTCCAGTGGTATATTGGAGTTTGGACATCACTACATTTTTGGTATTTACTTTCACACTTAAAGATATATTTTTTTCTGATCAGGCTATTACTATTTCATGTATACCTTTTGGGACATTACATTTTGTTTATACAGAATGTGAGGCAGTTCTTTCTAAGGTTTTTAGAACAAAAGATTTTTGGCGTAGTTTTTCATTATCATTTGCTTAAAAAGTGTATTTAGTTAATGGAACTTTTTTGAGTAGTTTAAGATATGTATTCTCAGTATATTTTTCCTGTAAGCTAGGTATCAAGATTGTTATCTGCAGTATTCTGCATTTTTTGGCAGATGATACTTAATCATATTAGGAGAGGCATTTTGTTTTCTAAGCCTTCTCATGGCAGTTTCTCAATGTTGCATCCTGTTGTATTCTTGCAGACAATGTTTTTGTATACATTTTTATGTCATCCACAATCAAATAGTTTTTCTCTTTTGAAAAAGTTGCTTATTGCAGTTTCAGGACACTTTTGGCCAGATGTTTTAGGAGGTAAAAGGACAGGGTTGTGCTTCTTCAGGAATACAAAGCTATACACATTGTTTTATTTTGTTGGAGGGATTCTTTTTTTGCCATTACCTAAAACAAAAAAAGTGTGTTATTCTAGATAGATTAATAATAATTATGCTATTAATGCTTATGCTTAGTATTCAGCTTGGAGGTTACATGGTATCTCTTCAAGGAGAAAACATTATGCTAAGATGCCTCATTGGAGAGATATTTATGGTGATGTTCTTTAGATAGACTTTCTTTAAGGACTGTATTGGTATATCATTCTAATTTTCATATTTAATTCAGATTATCAGGGATAGGAAACAGCTGCCTGTGTTATTTTAGACTGGAAACATGTTAAGGATTTTTGGATTCATGTGGAAAAAGGATTTACCTCCACTCATTTGTTTCCATTGAATACTGAAAAATGTTTGTGTGACAATTATGAATGTTTTTGGACTCCAGATATAGTGAAAGCAGACTTTGCATTAGTTACTTCTCAGCTTCAAGATGTACTGAAGCTAGAACAGGAAAGCCTTTATCTTTGTCTCATATGATAAGACAACTTCGATTTTGGTTATGGTAAAAAGTATGGGATTAAAATTACTACTATATTTACTTGAAATGTGTTTTTTTTTTCCTTCGTTCAGATGTAATTTATTTTTCTTTAATATTTCTTGTTAAATGATTGTGTTTGGTAAAATGGATTCCTCCATTTTTTAAATCATCAGGGTTAGTTATTTTTACATGGATCCCAACAATGTCGCATATATCAGCTTTTTAGAACAATACATGTTTCTGATATTCATCATGCAGGTTAATAAAATGTGTAATGTCTTTTGATTTTATTATGGTTCCCATCCATACCTCTCAACTGGACCGGATTTTTTGGTATTTACTGATTTTGAGGGCAAAATAATGGGGTGCCACAAATTCCCGAGTGGCCCCTTTAATTCCCAATTTTTTTGATTACAACATTAAATTTATGGATGACATCACCATGCATCATCAGCCTACAGGGGTTGTGTGCATGAATTACATCTTTGTTGGACTGTTATTTTGAACTGTTTTGGGGGGAATATAGCAGCAGTGCAACAATTGGAAAGTTTTGCAGTATGCGGCATCTGCCCAGCATTTGACTGCATGCCACAGATCAGGTTGAGAAATGGGCTCAGCCTCCAGGTAAGAAAAAGAAAGAAAGAGAAAGAATTGTATGCAAGATGATACACATGCTTTGGGCCAAGCGTATAATGAAAAAACAGAAGAACGTAGTATGTGTATTTTGGCAGCAGCCACTAATGGCGGAAATCTATTTAAGCTGACCAGAGAGTGGTTCATCATTCAGTGCAGCAGCAGAACTGTGTATGTGTTGTTTGCTTAAATAGATTTCATAACAAACAACCACTCTGCTTAAACAGATTTAATAACGGAGTAGTCCCCTTGTTATTCAGTGCTGTGGTTCCCAGCCGCTAATGGCAGAAATGTGTTTAAGCAGACTAGAGTGGTTCATTATTCAGTGCAGCAGAACTGTGCATGTGTTGTTTGTAATGAAATCTATTTAAGCAGAGTGGTTGTTTGTTATGAAATCTATTTAAGCAGAGTGGTTGTTTGTTATGAAATCTATTTAAGCAGAGTGGTTGTTTGTTATGAAATCTATTTAAGCAGAGTGGTTGTTTGTTATGAAATCTATTTAAGCAGAGTGTTTCCCTCGTTATTCAGTGGTGTGGTTCCCTCATCGGTTTTCAGTGTTAGTGTCACGATTTACTCTAGTTATTGCTGCCTGTCTGCTCCATTTTATCTGATACTGTGTGTGTCAGTCCACTCCATTTTATCTGATACTGTGTGTGTGATTTACATTTACTTTTAAGGGGTCCGTTATTGCTGCCAGACGTGTATGTGTGTCGGCATCTGTTGTTTACGCACACTATTGGCAGAAATCTATTGACAGTGGTTCATTATTCAGTGCAGCAGAATTGTGTATCTATTTAAGGAGAGTCAGAAATCTATGTGGAAATCTATTTAAGCAGAGAAGCAGAGTGGTTCCCTCATTATTATTTAATGCAGTGCATAGCTAGGGGGACGGTGTGTGTGTGTGTGTGTGTGTGTGTGTGTGTGTGTGTGTGTGTGTGTGTGTGTGTGTGTGTGTGTGTGTGTGTGTGTGTACCTGCAAGTAGAAAATATTCTTAGTATGTTTGTAGACAGATTTCGGCAACAGTGATAAGAAGACAGCTAACTAGGGGAGGTTGTTCTAAGTACTGACAAGAAGGTTTATTTATTTTTTTTTTGCATCTTTAAATCTATATTTTATCCACCTTTTATTTATCTGTTAGGCAGTGTGGATTTACTGCATGCTTGGCTTGAAACCCATGCAAGCTTTCTGTGTGTAGTAGTATTTTGTCATTTTTTTTTTTAAATTATAGTTTGACCTGTATTCAAACTGTGCAAAAGAAATAGTTATTAGTGCTTCGGGTTTTTCACATGCAATGTGAGAGATTTACTGCTGAAATGTTTGGCTTTATGGGATAGTCAACACCCTTTGATAACTAACGCAAATGTATTTTACTTTATCATTAAAGTTGTTTGCGTATATATAATATCAGGTTGTCCCATATTATGTTATGGTTTCTTACAATATGTAGCCAGTAAAGAATGTTAATTTATGCAAAAACTTTCCCTGGGAAAACAACCAGTCAGCCATCATTGGGGATTTGCCCTTTTCCCCACTGTAGTGCGATCTCGGAGTTGGTATATTTAGTTAGGGTGTGTGTGTATGTGTGTGTGTGTGTGTGTGTGTGGAGGGGCATAGCCCTCACATTGGACAAGTTTTCCTTGTGATATTTTTCTGAGGTTTGCTGGGTTGGCCAACTGGTTTTTAACCCAGTGAGTCATTTTGCTTAAATGAATGTTCGATATTTAGTGTTTTCGCTTATTAGTGTTCAGCTATTAAGCGATCGCTAAATGGGACGTTCGATTAAGTGATACAGACCCCTAGAAAGGATGGTCTGGCATCATGTGTTCACTATGTAGACCAAATGGCAGGGAGTAGGAACAATTAATAGCCTTCCACCATCTCTCATTCCCACAGGTGGGGTGCATCTCACTTATAGTCCCTGGTAACAGTGGGGTGCATCTCACTTATAGTCCCTGCAGCTAGAAGTTGTAGCCCAGGCTGTGATGTTACTTGGAGTGTAGGAAGATTGTCTGCAGTGTTTTGTGTTTGTGTGCGTGTGTGTGTGTGGTGTGTGTGTGTGTGTGTGTGTGTGTGTGTGTGTGTGTGTGTGTGTGTGTGTGTGTGTGTGTGTAACATGCACAAGCAACACTTACATCATTGGATGAAGCACTGTGGGTGGTACAGAGAGTATTTTATGGAGAAAAATAAACTGTACTTGCTGTTAGTATAGCACTTTACTGAACAATCTCCCCTCTGCTCAGAGATGGTGCAGGAACACGGAGATAATGTAGCATATGGAGTGAGGGGGAATTAAAACTAGGTGTGAATTTCTGAAAATAAATTATGCAGTTTTTTAAAGGCAAATTAGCAAACATTTTTCTTGTAACATGTTGGGTCATTTGCTATAAAATAATAAGATTGTGTAAGGTAGTCTAACAGTTTTCCACATTTTTAGAGAAAGATAACTCCTAAAAGAAGCTGTCTTGAAACATTATTAATTCTAGTGCAATGGTGTTGTGAAGTGCCAATGTTGTATTGCAACAATGTAAAAGTCAGACAGTACAAAAAAATCCTGGCAACTCATTTGAAATCTAAAAGGTGTCTCTCAGATTTTCCTTGGTTCTGTGGGCAAGAAGTTAACGGTTATATCTACCCATATTACCATACTTCTTGTGCTACAGAAGCTTGAGGTGTTCATTTTTATCTTTCTCTCATTTATTTATAAAGTGAGTGGACTGATCCAGAATGGGCAATTTCAGTAGCAAGCTATAAGAAAGAAAAAGCAGTGAAAGCATACCATTCCGATTACATTAGGAGAGCGTGTTATTTGCACTCATTTGTGAAATTACTATACAGGGCAGTATACCTCTAAACTGTCCAGATGTTTGTTTCATATTTTTGGTCTGTTTCTCATAAATTGTGTTTGTCTGGCAAACCATTGGAAAATTATTGAGGATTGAAGTCAGAAAATGACAGACATTTGTGTTTCTGACTTCATACCCTTCAGAAAATTCATGCTAATACAATACCTATTTACCAACTTTCTACATTTATAAGAAAAATATTTAAAAAATGTCCCAATTTTTGTGCGTTATTATTAATTTGTTTATCTCTTCCCACAGTCATACTGTAACTGGTGAGTACAGAGACCATCTGTAGATAAAATTGGCCTACCTCTGCTGTCATCTGGTCAAAGCATGGTACAAGTATTGTTAAACAATGCAAAAACAATTCCTGAAATCAGCGTGAAGTGTGTGTGTCTGTGTCTGTGTGTGTGTGTGTGTGTGTGTGTGTGTGTGTGTGTGTGTGTGTGTGTGTGTGTGTGTGTGTGTGTGTGTGTGTGTGTGTGTGTGTGTGTGTGTCTGTGTATTTCATAGACTAACAAGTTGGCCATAACATTTTTCACATTCTGTCGCAACCATCAGCATTCCAAGCAGTAAATAATTATCTTTGCTGGAGCAGGATGTGGGTGTGAAAGCAACTGCTCATTGGCATTGCAGTGTAAAGAGTAACATTGCCATGTCACATCACTTCATTATAGCCGAGTTCTTGGCTGTAGCTTCTTTTGAGTGTAGCCTGTGTGTCATCACTGTCTCTATTTTTATGTACTCATGGGCTTTGAATTTCTCCAGCACTCTAAGGATATGCGGTAGGTAAATTATCATTCTTCTAATTTGCCTATAGATAAGTGTGTTATGAGTGTGCATGTTGAAAAAAAAAATACGACTGAGTTTTATCGGTGGACACAAAGGATTTTGCCAGACATTCACATAACTCATAACTGTTCTGTGTAGCGGTTAAAAAAAAAAAACTCATGTTTCAAAAATAAGGCATCACAGAACATCCAAACTGTTAGAGCTTCTAAGGGAATAGGGGCCCCCACATCCCAAACTGTGGGTTTTGCATAGGCTTAGTAGTGGCCTCTGATCTGAGCCTCACCTAGTCTAGAGGTGTGCATGGAAGTTTGTTGTAGCTTTTGTGGGGGATTGGGTTTGGTGTAGTCATCTTAACAATGGATGAAGTGGTTTAGTCTTGTTAAAAAGACCTGGAGAAGTAAAGAGAGCCAATTGTGCTTTGATAGGTCTGGAGAGCGGAAGAAAATATATGCTAGCAAATTTTGTTTCCATTCTTGCTGAAAAAATGTTCAAGGATACTGACATTTAAAACACACAGTTTGCTTTACTATACAATAAATACAGATCTGGTAAGAAAGCAGACATTCAGGAAGATTAAACCAAAAGAACACGTGCATTTATGAATCCCCTCCCCCCAAAAAGTGTATGTATGTAATGGGGGACCATAGTTTGAAAACCAACCTGCCATGGCTCAAGGTACTTTTAATCATTTAATCCAACACTGTATACTTGCTTTTAACATGCAATGAGGTAATCTGGAAGTTAAATTTCTGGATTCCTGATATCAGACCTTATATCTCCAAGTCAGAAGTCACTTCTGAACTATGTTTGCAGTACAGTTGCTTAGATCTTGAACAGACAGGTTTGCAAATAAGTTTTTGTAAGGAATTGAAATTCCAACAAAAACCCTGCTAATGTTTTAAAATATCATTGCATTTGATTTCCAAGGCTTTTAAAAGCTATGTTGCAGTCTCTGTCAGAATTGTTTCCCTTTGTGGGCAGATCGCCATAAATTTTGTCGAGAAATACATACTCTTCACCTTACGTCTCCTCTTACTTTCAAAATGTGTTTTAAGACCAGATTTTAATGCAGGTAGTTTAGATGCATCATCTATGTTCACAGGGTCTAGTATGTGCTGCATTACCTTGTAATTGCTTTTCAAGTTTTATATATATATATATATATATATATATATATATATATATATATATATATATATATATACATATATATATATTCATTGTTTGCAAGCAGATTTTTTTTTGTCATCCATCATCCACCTAAACAATCTGACACAATAGACATAGCAAGCAAACACATGTAAACTCAGTTTCTGGCACACATTGCATACCTCATTATTATTAAAACCACAGTGATTTTCTCCCAATTGTGCAAGTAGAGGTTCATAGGCAAAGCCGGCACACTCAGGAGTGCAGCACCCCTCTTATGCTGTACTGGAGTGTCAGCAATATATCAACCCACTGTGGAAATTGAACCCATAGCCTTCTGCATCAAAGTTACTTCTTTTATAGCAAACCACCTCATAATACTACAGCATTTCATAGAAATAATTAAAATAAGTGTACATCGCTGTAGAAGCATAAAATAAGTGATTTTTTGGAATGTATTGAAAGAATGTTATTGTAAGTATGGGAACTTAAGGTACATGCTCTCCCAACCTTTTGAGATTATGAATTACCTCAAAATGCATTCAAAGTAGTAATTCTGGCTTGTATTCCTTTAGATCTTGTGCTGAATTTGGTCTGTCAGATTGCTGACCTCAGCAGTATTTATACTCAAACCATGACTTTACTTTTTTTATTGATTTATTTAACATTTGTTAACCGGGAAAGTCCAACTTGGAACGAAGCCAGTTTTCAGCGGAGGCCCAGGGAGAAATGCTCCAGATGCATGTTTTTGTAATGTGGGAGGAAACCGGAGCACCCGGAGAAAACCCACACGAACACAGGGAGGACATGCAGACTCCACACAGAAGGCACCCCAGCCGAGAATCAAACTGGAGAACCTCATGCTGTGAGGCGACAACGCTACCGCTGCACCACTGTGCTGTCCATTTTATTTTACTTTAGTTTACTTGCTAGCTCTGTAACAAGCCCAAGATCTACTTTTTGTAGCTTTCAATTAAATCAATAGTTTTCTTCCATTGAATAAAGCATTTTTAATTAAAATGTGTCACATAACTTTGTTCATATGCTTCATGTGAAAAAATATCAGCCATCAATGTAAAAGATGAGGTTTACCTCTATGTTCCACACCAGAGGTAAACCCCTCATTGGTAAGATCAGACCATAAACAAATTTCCCTGGACATCCATATCCCGTCCCCACCCCTAGCCAAGGAAATCACTGTAAAGAATTTCTCAAAAGCCAACTTTGCACTTCTCAAGACTGAGGTGGAATCCTTCAAAGACCCCGGGCCAGAGGATAATACAGCCCAATCCGCAGAATCCTTTACAAATGCATTGTATGAGCACCTGCAGGAATGCATGGATCATGCTATCCCAAATAAAACCAAGACTCACTCCTCCAAAAACAGGAGACCTGTCTTGTGGACCCCGGCCATAAATAAGCTATACAACAGAAGGAGGAAGCGACTACATGACAGAGCAAAATCCCAAAAAGGGAAGGCATCTCTGATCAGTATTAGCAAGAAACTTTGATCCCTCATAAAATCATCAAAGGCCAGTTTCGAAATAAAAATTGCCCTAGACACTAAAGATAATCACAAGGCCTTCTTTAGTTATGTCAGGAATATGTGTGGAAACTCCCAGATATACTCTGAATTGTTGCATAATGGTACAAAATATACTGAACCTACAAACATAGCCAACATCCTGACAGACAGATTCAACGCAAACTTCTCCCCCCCTCCCCCCCAAAGGAGCAAATGCCTATCCCAACTGAATGTAACCTCCCTGACATCACAGATGCACAGGTGAAAGCTGCCATCTCCAAAGCAAAAAACACAGCATCTATGGGACCATACGGTGTCCCAGGCTGTGTCTTACATGAGCTCCAAGAAGAACTGAACCCTCACATTAAGTCACTGTTCAAACTTGGCCTTACTACAGGATATGTACCCAAAGAATGGCGTACAGCTACAGTGGTGCCACAACGGACCCCGGGAACTATCACCCCATAAGCCTGACTAGTCTGGTCTGTAAAGCTATGGAGCGTATTATCATGGAACTCATAAACAAAGACATTGGGAGCCTCCAGACACTGAACCCTACCCAATTCTGCTTTGTTAAGGGCAGATCTTGCCTCTTAAACCTAGTTGATTTCTTTGAAACAGTTACCAAAGCCATAGATGAGGGCAAGGTAGTCCACACAGCCTACCTGGACCTCGCAAAAGCCTTCGACACAATACACCACTCGGGCATCATAAATAAGCTTACCAGCTTAAATATCAACCCCTATATCACAAGATGGGTTGCAAACTGGCTCAGGGATAGAACCCACATGGTCAGAATCGCAGGTGCCATGTCCGAATCCAAACCAGTTACAACTGGCGTCCCACAGGGCTCAGTTCTGGGACCTCTCTTGTTTGGTATATACTTCTCTGAGGTTCAGGCTAACACGGGGGGATTATGGCTGACAAAGTTCGCAGATGACTGTAAACTGGGGGCCATAATCGACTCTCCAGCTGACACAAGCATCCTCTAAAACGGTCTCACAGAGATGGATGCTTGGTGCCAGAGCCACAGCCTCAAGCTAAATGCTAAAAAGTGCATAGTCATCCCCTTTGGGAAAAACAAGGTGCCCACAAATTACCATATAGGTGGTAATCCATTAAGTACGGAAGAAGTAATTAGAGATTTGGGGACCACCGTAGATAGTAATCTCTCCTTTGATAATCACATTGCCAAAGTGGTTAGAAAGACCTTCTATATAGCCCACCTTATCATGAGAGGGTTTGCATCTAGATCAAGAGAGGTCATTGTGCCCCTCTACTCATCACTCATCAGGCTCATAATTGAATACAATGCCCCTTTTGGGATGTACCTTACCCGACACCTGCAGCAACTGGAGAGACCCCAAAAGTACCTCAACAAGAGGATCATGGGCTACAAACAGATGTCCTATGCAGCTCGACTAAAGAAACTCCAGCTCTACTCAGTTGCTTACTGCCTACTCAGAGGCGATCTATGCCTGACGTACAAAGCCATGTCAAACCCAGAATTAATGGACATGCTCCACCTCAAAAAATCCAAGTCCCTTAGAACTACACGCTCCAGGGACTTAAACCTCAGCACAAAAATAAATAGGACATGCTGGAGGGACAGATTCATTTCCCAAAGGCTCCCCTCACACTGGAATAGAATCCCAATTCATGTTAGACATAGCCCCTCGCTGACCCTCTTCAAGCGAAATCTGGACGCGTGGATGGGAAATCGCAAATTCACCCCTGGGATCTCTTCTGTGTCCCTGCTAGACAAAGGCACAGTAAACTAATCTTAAAGGGTACCTTCTGTGACCTATTTACAGAGGCACAGTAGGCTAATCTGATAGGGAGGCGGAAGCCAAATACACTCTGGCTAGGCTTATAAATGCCCTAGGGCAGATAGCCTATTATCTACTTATGAACCTATGAACCTAAGAATAAAATAAGTTTTAGACTCCTTGATTCATGAAATGACTTAAAGCTTTACATTTTCACACAGGCCTGCTATTTTGTTTTTAATTTGTTGTAGAAAATTCTGTCATGGATGCAGTTGCTAGTGTAATAGCTATGATATGTTCAGCCAACTAAGGATGGTATTGAATGATCCTCTGTTATTTACATTTCTAGTAACCTCACTAATACCTTTCAAAGTTAGTATGTTTTAAGCACAGCACAGAAAATGACAATGATAACTTCCCAAATGTTGTACTGCTTCACCTGTTCTGCTTTTATTTCTGTTTGCAGAGCAGTGCCAGTAGTTTTCTGTTTTCTCACGTTTCTTGCTTTCTTTCTAAATAAAGCAGTACTTTTTAGTTCTGTGTTGTAAGCTCTTTCATGCTCTAGAATTGTCAGGCACAGATGAACTCAGTATGAAGAACCTTCAGCAGCATATGTAAATTCACAGCTGTCATTATCTTTACAGGAAAGCTTATGAGTAATACAGTTTATCATATATAGTGAATGTTTTTACCATTAAGAGCATTATCAATGAAATACAGTTTTTAAACAGTTCTATATCTGGAAATTGCATCTCTTTCACTGGCCAGGTCTGTGAGACACTGTGTATTTTTTTAACTTTATCAGTATTTGTTGGTGTGGTCATAGGGGGGTCAAATTAAAGATTAATTGCTGGGGGTCTTCATCTTAGATTATCCCCTCATTCACATGAATGCATTCAGGATTTTATTTTTTTCTACTCCTTCCTTATACAGTAGTAGAGTTGCTGGCATAGTATCTCTGCATTTTCACAGAGACCATACACAAGCATGTTATTAGCTGCATAGAGGCAGCTGTACCTACCAGGAATAAGTACAGAACTAACTCAAAAAAACAAGTTAACTGGTAGAATTACAACATTAATAGGCTCTATAGCAGAAGGAAGAAAGTCATGGCAAAAATTAGGAGATGTAGCACCCAGCAGGAATCAGGATACAAGCACTCTCATCAAAATAAACAAACTGAGTGGTAAAGTAAGTTCTACCAAAGGCAAATTTGAGGGAAATTTGGTCTCCTGGACCAAGGGCAATCACAAGACATTCTTTAGCTATGTTTGCAACCTCAAAGGCAATACACAATTGTGTGGAGAGCTCATTGTTAATGGAGCCACCTATATTAAGCCAGTAGATATAGCAAACCTATGGACAGACTAATTCAGCTCTAACTTTAAGCATATCTCTCCCTCAACCTCCCCTGAGAAATTACCATCAAATGTAACTCCCCTTACTATCACTGGGGTAATAGGTCCTCAATGCTCTCTCTAAGGCCAAGAATAGTGTACTGTATGCCCAGACAATATCACAGGATGCCTTCTAAAAATATGAAACGTGACCTATCAGGCCGTCTGGAATCGCTATTTAATCACTGCCTCCAAACAAGCTTCATGCCTAGCAAATGGAGAACAGCAACAGTCATCCCTCTACAAACCCATTAAGACTGACTAGTATCATATGTAAACAGATGGAAGGAATTATCATGGAAATGATCAATAATGACATAGGAAACCTCCAGACACTGGACCCAACCCAATTTGGTTTTGTCAAGGACAGGTCATGCCTACTCAATCTGCTGGACTTGTTTGAGAAGGTCACCAAAGCAATGGATGGGGGCAGAATGGTTCACACTGCCTATCTTGACCTGGCCATGGCATTTGGCACAATACCCCATTCTAGCATTGTTGACAAACTCAAGATATTAAGTAATAACCCTTATGCCACCTGGTAGATAGCCAGCTGGCTCACAAACAGGACCCTGGAAGTTAGAATTGGGGACTCCGCCTCTATAAAGAGGCCAGTCACAAGCAGAATTCCTTAGGATCGGATCTTGGTCCACTCGTTTTTGCCATTTACTACCTTGAAGTCAAAGCCATTGTCAAGGTTCTCTAGATGACCAAATTGGCAGATGATTGCAAATTAGGAACAGTCGCAGAATTCCCCATCAACATTATTGTTCTCCAGAAAGGGCTGACAAAGACGAATAACTTTGCGACAGTCATGGACTAAAACTAAATGCTAAGAAATGCATAACAGTATCCTTTGAGAAGTCATCCACTCCTGTTAGCTATGATATTGACAACACACCCCCAAGAGTCAACCCAGTAGTCAGTGACTTGGGGACACACACAGACCGTAATCTAGCCTTTGACCATCACCTGTCTATAGTAGTGAGGAAATCATGCTATGTTGTGCAACTTATAAACATATATACAGCAGCTAGGTCTATGGAGGTCATTCTTCCTCTATATTCAGCATTCATCAGTCCTATCATTCAGTAGAATGAAAGGTCTGATGAATGCTGAACACAGTGGAGCAATGTGTTCTTCAGACGTATCATTGAGTACAGTCCCCCATTTGGTGAGTACCAAACTAGGTACATCCAACAACTGGAACATCCATAGAGGTTCTGTTCTAAAAAATATAGAGTATAAGTAAAATGTTGTAAGCAGTCTTCCTCAAAACCCTATTCCTATGTTTTGTCTTTTACAAGAAGTTGAATAGCATACAAGGCATTGTCAGATCCCAACTTGTTGGACGTCCTACATATCCACAAAATAAACAGCACCAGAATTACCCATTCTAAAGATTTAAATCTTTCCTGTGATATAAAATAGAACCTGCTGAACAGGCAGGTATATATCCCAGAGACAACCCCTTCTCTGGAACAGGCTCCCCATCCATTTGAAGCAGAGCTCCTCCCTAACCCAATTCAAGTTTAACTTGGACAAGTGGATGGGGAACAGGAACTTTATCCCTTGTTGGCCCTATGTCTCTAATGGACACAGGCAGCTGGTAAATGTTTTATCTCCTAAGCCCCTAGTTACACTTATCAAGGGTACCAGAACTTGTCAGACATTTGGGATGCATGACCAGGCTTAAAAAGGCCCTTGTGGTTGTTAGCTTAGTACAAACGTATGAGCCTATGAACTATGAGTCATCTGTACAGGATGTGGTACTATGTTCTACTGCCTCTACCTAACTACAATGCTGTGATGGTTGCTGGATTATGGTCATTATACATTTTGAGTATCCATTGCTGAATCAGCAGATTCAGAGCACATTACGTCATGTTTGGAATTTTCACTATTACAGTATTTGTAAATTTCACCTACTAACTAGTGAAACAGAATCATCATGAGAATCTTCAATATTGAACTGTTTTTCATCAGCTGCTTAGTTGCTATGTGACTTCACAAACCAGCTTTTCCACTGCTGATGCAGTTTTCATTCATTTCTTTGTATTACTTTTCTTTTCCACCTGAATATAACACTAAATGGCTTTTTGGATTGTTTTATCATTATTATATAGGTTCATAGGTTCATACTAGGCTATCTGCCCTAGGGCATTTATAAGCCTAGCCAGAGTGTGTTTGGCTTTCGCCACCCATTTTAAATTAATTTTGCTATGCCTTTTTTCGAGGTTAGTATACTGTGCCTCTGTCTAACAGTGACACAGAAGTGATACCCGGGGTAAACCTATGATCTCCCATCCACTCATCAAGATTCCTCTTGAAGAGAGTCAATGAGGGACTCTGCCTAACCTGGACTGGGATTTTATTTCACAGTGAAGGGAGCCTCTGGGTTATGAATCTGTCCCTCCAGCATGTCCTATTTATTTCAGTGCTGAGGTTCAAGTCTCTCAAGCGCGTAGCTCGATGGGATTTGGATTTTCTGAGGTGCAGCATGTCCATTAATTCCGGGTTGGACATGGCTTTATATGTCAGGCACAGATCGCCTCTGAGCAGGCGGTATGCCACTGAGTAGAGCAGGAGTTTCTTTAACCGGGCAGCATATGGCATCTGTTTGAGCCCTATGATCCTCTTGGTGAGGTACTTTTGTGGTCTTTCCAGTTGCTGCAGGTGACTGGTAAGGTACATCCCGAAAGGGGCATTGTACTCAATTATGGGCCTGATGAGGGATGAGTAAAGAGGCATGATGACCTCCCCTGAGCTAGATGTGAATCCCTTAATGATTAGGTGGGCTATATAAAATGTTTTTCTAACCACTTTAGCCACATGGTTGTCAAATGAGAGATTGCTATCAACTTGGGTCTCTAGGTCCCTAATTACTTCTTCTGTACTTAATGGATTACCACCTATGTGGTAATTTGTAGGCACTTTGTTTTTGCCAAAAGGGATGACTATACACTTTTTGGCATTTAGCTTGAGGCCATGGCTCTGGCACCAGTTGTCTGTTTCTATGAGGCCCTTTTGGAGGATGCTTGTGTCGGCTGGAGAGTCGATTATGGCGCCCAGTTTGCAGTCATCTGCAAAGTTAGTCAGCCACAGTCCTTCCGTGTTGGCCTGTACCTCCGAGAAATATATACCGAACAAGAGAGGTCCCAGGACTGAGCCTTGTGGGACGCCACTTGTAACTGGTTTGGAGTCTGACATGGCTCCAGCAATTCTAACCATGTGGGTTCTGTCCTTGAGCCAGTTTGCAACCCATCTAGTGACATAGGGGTTTATATTTAAGCTGGTGAGCTTATCTATAATGCCCGAGTGGGGTATTGTATCGAAGGCTTTTTGCGAGATCTAGGTAGGCTGTGTGGACCACCTTCCCCTCGTCAATGGCCTTGGTGATGGTTTCAAAGAAATCAACCAGGTTTAAGAGGCAGGATCTGCCCTTAACAAAGCCGAACTGGGTAGGATCCAGTGTCTGTAGGTCCCCAATATCTTTATTTATGAGGTCCATGATGATCCTTTCCATAGCTTTCCTTTCCATAGCTTTGCAGACTAAGCTAGTCAGGCTTATGGGGCGATAGTTCCCAGGATCCATTGAGGCACCACCTTTGTGGAGAGGGACCACTGTTGCTGTACACCACTCTTTGGGTACATATCCTGTAGTAAGGCTAAGATTGAACAGTAGTTTTATGTTTGGATTTAGCTCTTCTTGGAGTTCATGTAGGACGCAGCCTGGGACACCGTCTGGTCCCATTGATGCTGTGATTTTTGCCTTGGAGAGGGCAGCTCTTACCTGAGCATCTGAGATGTCAGGGGGGCAGCACTCTGCTGGGATAAATATTTGCCCTTTTGGTGGGGGGGGGGAGTTTGCGCTAAACCTGTCAGCTAGGATGTTGGCTATGTCTGTGGGTTCGGTGTATTTTTTGTCATTTTGGACTAATTCTGAGCATGTCTGGGAATTCCCACCCAGGTTCCTAACATAACTAAAGAAAGCCTTGTGATTATCCTTAGTGTCCTGTGCAATTTTTCTCTCGAAGCTGGCCTTAGACAATTTTATGAGTGCCCATAGTTTTTTGCTAATACTGATCAGAGATGCCTTCCCTTTTTGGGATTTTGCTCTATCATGTAGTAGCTTCCTCCTTCTATTGTATAGTTTGTTTATGGCTGGGGTCCACCAGACAGGACGTCTGCCTTTGGAGGATTGGGTCTTGGTTTTATTTGGGATTGCATGATCCATGCATTCCTGTAGGTATTCATAGAATGCGTTTATAAAGGATTCTGTGGTCTGGGCCGTATTTTCCACAGGCCCGGGGGCTTTGAAGGATTCCACCTCGGTTTTGAGGAGTGTGAAATTTGCTTTAGAGAAGTTTTTCACTGTGGTTTTCAGGGCAGGGGGTGGAGTCAGGATGTGAATATCCAGTGAGATTAGTTTATGGTCTGATCTTACCAGTGAGGGATACACTTCTGGTCTGGAGCATAGAGTCCCCATGTTGGTGATGATCAGGTCCAGTATGTTTTCCCCTCTTGTGGGAGTGGTAACAAGTTGTTCCATAGCATTTGAGTTTATAAATTCTAGGAACCTTTGGGCTAGGTGTTGGAGCTAGAGTAATGCTCCCAGTCTATGTTTGGGTAGTTGAAGTTGCCCAATATAATGGTGTTTGGAGAGACCTTCATATTTTCCAGTGTTCTCAGGAAGGCCAAGTGGGGCTCCTGGGTTTGGGAGGGTGGTCTGTAGCAGGCTATAAACTGGAAGGCAGTTTTACCCACTGTTAGTTGCACATGGATAGTCTCTGATGCTTCGTGCTGTGCCACCAACCTGGAGGTGTGGGTATCTTTGACGAATATTGATACTCCCCCTCCTTTTGTGGTACGGTCCAAGTTTTGGGGCCGAAAAGCATGGTATGAGGTATAACCTGGTAGTGCTGCGGTGCTCTCTGGAGCCTTGAACCAGGTTTCTGTTACTGCATAGATATCGATTTTCTCCATGCTAACAAGAGTTTCAAGTGCATGCATCTTGAGGTTTAGACTTCTGACTTTGAGTAGCATTACTCTTAGTTTCTTATCCCTTGGTGGTGTTAGTATAGAAAAAAATCATTAGTTTTATAGTATCAGTGGGTACTTGCTAAATTAATATTTTTCTTTTGCAAAAATTAATAATATCCTCCTTTCCACTAGGTTTGAGTGTTTTACCAACACTAATGTATACAAAACAATTATTTGTCAATTTTAACCTACTTCAGGTTGCTGGCATATGAGTATTTTGCCAAAACAAATAAGCCACATATTCACTGCATCTGCTTGCTTTTCATAAGCTAACATGCTGTCAATCACCACTAATATAGATAATCCAATAACAATTTGATAATGGCTGTTGCTGTTTAATTTCTCCAAATGTTTACGTATTTTACAAACCTTGATGGGAATGGACCCCATTATTAAGTCAATGCATGATTAGTATTCAAGAAATCAGCATTGGTTCATTTTGTTTTCTGTCACTGGCTAAGGTCTGAGTGCTGGATACATAAATAGTTTGTCAAAATGAATAATGTCCTCCTATGTAATACACCTGCTTCCTTTTTGTTAATTCTGTCATGGGATGCTAACAATAGCATCAAAATCACAGGTCACGAAGTCAGTGCCAGAGGTCAAACAGTCAGTATCTTAGTTCAGGTCATCACAAAGTCAGGACTGAGGAAGCTACTTAAAATATCCTTGGTTGTTCACTCATATAGAGTTGCTGTTTATTTATTTACTTTTTTTGGGGGGGGGGTCTTACATTCTGGTACTGCATGCAGTTGCATTACTGACTCATAACTTAATAGTGTGCAGTAAATGAATAACATAAATAAAGTCTAGTTTGAAAAATAGAAAGACATGCGGGAATATGAAGTTAAAGGTATGCAGGATAACAATATGTTCCCATAAGAGCATCATCTACTATACAAACAGAGTAGCAGACTCAGCGATGTTGGGGGGGAGGGGCAAAGATAGAACCAAGCACAGCAGCTAGTCCTATGAATAGTAATAAGGAAAATAAACAGAAGTCTATGGAATAACAGCAAATGAAAACTGTGTGGGGAAGGGGTGGTGGCACTACAGAGAATTTGTACAATAAAGGTGAAAATGTACAACGTCTAAAGAAAAGCAAGAAAGCAAGAGAGAGATAGACATGGGCACAAATGCTGTGGGTACACAAAAAAGACTGAAAGACGGTGCTAGAGAGAGATACGTGATACAAATAATAGAAAAGAAGTCATTATCAGCACAGAATATACAAAGGTGAATCTGAGGGAAGGAACAACAGAAGTGTGAAAATTAGAAATGAGCAAAAGTCACAATAGACTAATGACAGCAAGGCAGAAAGGGTGTCAGCAGCCAAATGCAGATAAGCATAGACACCATGCTGCCCAGGTAAAGGAAGCTGGGAGGGGAGACCATTTAGCCCAGTGGGATGGAGGGAGAAAATAAATAATTAGCGAATGGGTAAAAGGTACCACCAAAATTCTAATGTGGAAAGTCGGTGTGAAAAACTATTCTATAAAATGAATGAGAATTGTGAAGAAATCCACCAGGGCAAAAAGGAAACATTTGTCATATCCATGAAACAAAACTGAAGTTAAAGGAGGAAGACATCACAATGAAAGAATCCCCCTAATATCTGTTCAGAAGAGGGAAAAGAATGGAAACCGTGCTGTCCAGAAAAGGTCTGAAAATATGGGTAGTAGAAGCAGCATGTGAAGAGGGGAGATAGATCATCTGGATGGCGTGCTTGAAAAGGTGGGGTGGATGATAGGCAATAAATATACTCCAAATAAGAGAAGGGATTTTTTTGGATCCATGTCTTCTCAAAAAACATTCGCTCAAAATACCTTCAGCGAACATTGACAAAACACATTTTTAAAGGGTGCAAGCTCCAATTCACTCCCCATATGAGGGGAATGCCTCCCAAACCCACTGGACTTCTATATTCCATCTCTACATTTGAACAACAGTGGAAAAAGGCAGAAACCCCACTGCTGGCAAAGCTAGTTTTGGCTAACAGTATTCGAACATTGTACGTTCACTAGAAATAACTCTGCAGATTTGCCTTGCTCCCAGTTTTCATAATGGGATTGTAAAATGATAATAAAAGCATGGGTAAAAAGGATAAAACTAAATTAAGAGAGAAGATGGGAAGGACTTTAAGCATGACAGGAAAAAGGAAATTGGGTGAAGGATAGTGAAACAAGAGAAAGGAAGATCTGACGGCAGTTAATGCAACAGATGTGGTAGTTTAAGACAAAACAGCAGAGTGAAATAGGGAGAAAGCAAGGGAGCTCAAACAGATGTTTCTTAGACAGACATAGACATACACACACACACACACACACACACACAGACACACACACAGACACACACACACACACACACACACACACACACACACACACACACACACACACACAGACACACACACACAGACACACACACACACACACACACACACACACACACACACACACACACACACACACACACACACACACACACACACACACACCTAAAAAAGATGGTTGTAATAAACAATTGGTACAGGGAAGTGAGATCTAGGAGAAGGCAAGAATGAATAGAGACCCAGACCAGACATAAAACAGCTAGTAGGGAAGTAGTAGTGTAGCTTAGCAAGGAAAAAAATGGAATCAATAAACCCGAAGAAGGTTAGAAGCAGGGTAGGAAGACTTCTGAAATCTCACTGCCAAGTAAACTTATACAGCTGAATTTCACTCTAGCTGTTAAAACACTGAAGGAGAAATACCTTCAGTTAAAACCAGTTGCACTGAGAACATGGTATCCTTGATGTTTTCCTGCTACAAAAGTAAGAATTTCACTAGCCAGGGAACTTCTACAGCTGAATTTCATTGTAGTTGTGAAAATATTTTCAGTTAAAACCAATGTAATGCTGTTTCAAGAACCAAATTAACTGTTGCAATATCTTGTTTTCCTTCATTTCTGCATCAGTGTGTTCTGTACTGCAGTAACAAATCTGCTGGAATGCTTCCCCTCACCTACAGGCCTTGTACTGTTTTATTTAAAGCTAAATTAGCATTTCAGCCATGCAAAATTTCTCTGGACAAATCAAATAAAGCTCATAAAAATACAATTAAAAGCTGTGGCTCATTTCAAGTAGTTAGAATTCAACAACCTTGTCTCTGTATCCCTAAACATTATACTGAATTAATCATAAGATCATAAGAGATTACTTAAGCCATCAACCCAGTGATAATTTTAAGCCTAGCTGTTTCATCCCAATGTAGTACCATGAAAATTCTAGCCAATATCCAAAAATGCATTTAGTGATGCCTGCCCATGTTGAGGAGGGTTGTTGGCACTATCCCTGATAAGAATTTATGGTGCCCCATTTACTTGTCCAGGTTCCTCTTGAACAGTGTCATAGAGGTACTCTGTTTCACGTGAACTGGCAGCCTGTTCCAAAGATGCAGCAGTTGCTGGGGAGATAAATCTGCCCCTCCACCATGTCCTATTTAAGTTGCAGGCAATATTTAGGTCTCTGGAATGGATAGCCCTAGTCCCGTTTGATTTACTGATATTCAGCAAGTTCATTAGGTTTGGATCTTGGATTGCTCTGTAGGCCAGGGATAAGTCTCCCATAAGATGTCTATATGATATGGAGTATAGTGACAAGGACATTAGTTGGTCTGTATAAGGCACATGCTGGAGCCCCTTGATCTTCTTTGTTAGAAACCTATGAGTTCTCTCTGGTTGTTACAGGTGCTTTGTGCAGTACATGCCAAATGGGGTGTTATACTCAATTATGGGCTGCATTAGTGCCTAGTATAGAGGAGTTATAAACTCTTTTGCTCTTGAGGCGATACCTTTACTAATCAAGTGTGCTAGTCTTCCTTACTACAGTAGACACATGGTGGTTGAAGTTAAGGTTGCAGTCAGCTTGTGATTCCAGGTGCCTTACCATTCGCAGGTACTTGGGGTATTGTTGATTTGATGGTGTGAAGGAACATTGTTTGTGCTAAAGGGAATGATGATGCATTTCTCTACATTCAGTTTGAGACCATGACTAATACAGCATTTGTTGTTCTGCGTGAGACCCTCTGGGAGTATACTAACATCATTTGGAGATTCAATGATTGCACCTAGTTGCAGTCGTCTGCAAACTTGGTCAGCTACAACCCCTTAGTTTTGTGCTGAATTTCTAAGAAGTATATACCAAACAATAGGGGGTCCAGCACTGACCCCCTGTGACAACCCACTGGTAACAGGTCTGCTGGTTGATGTGGAGTCCCCCAATTTGATAGTGTGTATCTGGTTTGTGAGCCAGTTGGCAACCCATCCTACAACAAAGGGGTTTACATTCAGCTAAGTTTATCGGTAATGCCTAAATGTGGGATTGCACTGGAAGCTTTTGCCAAGTCAAGATATGCTCTGTGCACAGATTTGCCTTTGTCAATAGCCCTGGTAGCATTTACAAAGAAGTACACCAGATTTAACAGGCAGGATCGGCGCTTGACGAAGCCAAATTGGGTAGGATCCAAGGTTTGGAGGTCGTCTATATCTTTATTTATGAGGTCAATAATGACATGATTCATGGCCTTACAGATGAGGCTGGTCAGGATTATGGGTCTATAATTTCCTGGCTTTGTTGCTAGGACACCTTTGTGGAGGGGAATATTTGTTGCTGTTCTCCATTCCATAGAAAAAAAAGCCTGTGGTTAGGCTATGATTGAAATGGTGATACTAGTTCATGTTTTAGCCTGATTAGAAGACAGCCTGGGATGTCGTCTGGTTCCATAGACCTTGTGTTTTTTCTGCTTGGACAAGACTTTGAGGACCTGCTCTTCAGATATGTAAGGTGGGGGTGGAGTTTGGGGGAAGGTTTGTGATAAGTTATGAGGGGATAAGGGATTGAAACCTATCCACTATCTCTGTGGGGTCAGTGTGTGTGATACTGTTGTTCACTAGTTCTGCACATACTTGGGACCTATCTTTTAGGCTACATATGTAGCTGTAAAAAGCCTTATGGTTATCCTTGGCTGTATTTGCTAAGTTTCTCTCAAAGGAGCCCTTAGAGGATTTGACAAGTTGTCTTATTTGCCTAATTGAGGCTGAGGAGAGTGCTTTTCCATTGTTGTGGCCTTGCCTTTGTTTTCTTGGACAGCAACATTTTGGATTTATTGTAAAGTTTGTTAATGCTGGATGTCCACCAGGGTGGCTTATTTTTACTTGGGGCTCTAGCTTGGGTTTTCCTGGTACAGCCAAGTTTACACACTTATACAAGTTATTGTACAGGGCTTTAGTGTAAGCTTTGGTGTAGTTACCACTTGCAGCTTGGGGTGGGGCTTGGAATGAATGTATACCTTCACCTAGGAGGGTATAGTTCACCTTGGTAAAGTTTTCTAATCTGATTTCACTCTTTGTGAGTTCTGGTGTTAGTAGCAGTTTGAAGGTGATCGTTTTGTGGTCAGATTTAACTGAGTGTCCGACAGTTGCAGAAGTGCATCTGTTTGACATATTAGTGAGGATCAGGTTTAGAATGTTTTTTCCTTTCTCATGGTGTGAGCAATTTGTACCAGGGCATTTCAATTAACAAAGTCAAGGAACCTTTGTGCTAGTGAGTTGGGGCTAGCGTAGGTTTCCCAGTTGATGGTGTGATAACTGACATCCTCCATAACCAGAGTGTTCAGTAAAATTGAATTGTCTCCAGTTTGATCAAGTAGGCTTCATAGGCGTCATGACCCATGGAGGGGAATCTGTAACTACCTATGACTTGAATGGGGGATATTATCCACCGTAACTTGGACTTGGAGTAAATCTATGGTTAAACTAGACAGGAGGTGAATTTATCTCTAATATGGATAGAAGCACTGCTTTCTTTGGTTTTTACACATTCATTTTTTGGTCAAAAGGTGTGGAAGACATTGTAGCCTTGCAAGTCCAGGGTACTCTCTAAGGTCCTGAACCAGGTTTCTGGGACTGAACAGACATCGACTTCTTATAGTGATAGAAGTGCTTCCAGGGAGTGCAGTTTTTGGTTTATGCTCCTAGCATTAAGCAGCATGACCCTTATTTTGTTCTGATTGACTAATTTCACATCCGTAATGCTGTATGAGACCTTGCCTAAAAAAGGCATTATGGACAAGGCAAGAGCCTTTGCCAGCAGCTGAAAGCCTAGAGGTGCCAGGTGCAAACCGTCTCTGGCAAAGCAGCAAGGGTTGTCGACCATGGCTTCACAGGCTGATAGGAACTGTATCACCTTTGAATGATTCCAAAAACTAAGCCAGTTATAGAAATCAATAAATTTTGTTCATACTGAGGCATCATTCTAAGTGAGGGTACTATGCTGCTCATGGCTAGGGACATACCTGCCTGGGACATATACTCAGAGAGCTCAACCATATCTCTCTTCATATTGTCCAGTGAGGTACATCTCAGGTCGTTCACACCAACATGAACTATGACAGAGTCATAATGGTACTTGATGTTGATAGACTTCAGTGCATGCGTGATCTGATGAATCCTGCTATCGGACAGGCAGCTGACTATGACTTTCTCCTTGTCCTACCTGGTGAGTGGGACATCTTTATGTCTTGAGTCTCCAAAGACAAGAAAACTTGTTTTTCGAGTGGTATGCCTTACAGGCTTAATGGGTGAGACACTGGTGTTGCTATGTGTCATTGGTGCTGTAGGGATTGTGTTAGTTGTAGCAGTCTTGTGTTTTGCAGGTCTCTGGTGTTTCAGTAAGTTTTTCAAGAGAACCTCCATGTATGTAGATTTTTGTGTTTGATGCATACTATGTGTATGAGTAGTGGTAAACAGTTAAAAATACCAGTAAATAATTAGCATACAGTAAAAATAGCAAAACAAGCTTTGTAAACAGTGAAAACAGCAATAAAATTTGATTTAACAGGCACAGTAATGTAGACAATTACAGTACAACAGTGTAGTTTAGTACGCAGTATAAAAGTAGGCAGCAGGCAATAAAAAGTGCAGTAAATAGTATAAATAAGCAGAAAACAGGCAATTTATGTTTTTTGGAAGCTGAGAAGCCTCTAGTCATCTGGTATCTCAGGTCAGAGTTGTGGCTGGTAGCCAACCTTAGTTCAGCTTGGTACAAACAAGCAGAAACCTGCTCGAATGCATTGCAGGGCCTAAATACCTGAAACTAAAAACGTGAAAAAAAATTTAAAAGGTTCAAAAGGACCAATGAGGATGCTTTTTTCTGAGTCTATATTATGTCAGCGAAATGGCATTACACCGAATGCCGTTTTGCTGACACATATAGAACGAAATCTTAAAAGAGCGAAACTCCAGTTCACCAATTTTTTTCCCATGGAAAAAAATTGGTGAACCAACAAAACACAACATACCACTTCAAGCATTACAAAGTTGGGGGCTGTGCCCCCCACACACCCCTAACTGAATACCAACTCCGAGATTGCACTATAGTAGGGTAAAGGGCACTGTCACGGCTCAAGCTAAGCAATTTCTTTCCCTGGCAAAGAAATCGCTGACCTGAGTTTTTGCTCTTTTCTGATTTCGGTCTCTATGTGTCGGTGAAACAATATTCTCTGTAATGCTGTTTTGCTGACATAATATCGACCCCTTTTTCTTTGGTGGAAAACCATCTGTGGGTGGAGTAACTGTATTCCATTAAGTACGTGGTTGGTTCTCCCTTCAAATCAGTTTGTTCTCCAGCTTTTCTGGTTACAAATTCAAAATAACCACATGACCCAGTGAAATCAGCGCTACCCAGCTCATTCACAGTATGAGGATAAGTATATTGCATTTGTTGAAAAACCACAAACAGCAGTCCAGCAACTCCGTAGAAGGAATTTATTTAGAACACCAGTTGTAAAAAATCTCTAGCGCCTCGGCCAAAAGCCTTTAACAGAGTACACCCATTAAAAAGCTACAGGTCCATATATACCAGACCTTAATTGAATAATAAAGTAATTAATTAATTAATTACTTATATCACAAACTTTTAAACAGTTCTTCTTAAAACAACATATTCATATTTACATATTTACACAAAACTTTTCCAGAAGCATTCCTGATTTAATCCCACCGGAAACATAGTATTAAATTTCAAAATCAAGAATGCTTCTTTCTTCCTTAATAACTGTTTAACTTGTTCATCACTCATAAATTTATTACAAACAACACTATCTAAAATTGTAGCCTGAAAACCATCTAAACTACCCATATGTATTTCATTAAAATGTATAGCTACAGGACTAGTTGTTTTATAATTCCTAACATCCCTTATATGTTCTTTTATTCTACAAGAGAATTGTCTTTTTGTTTCACCTATATAGAATTTGTTGCATGTACATTTAATTGCATATATAACTCTCTGGCTCTTACAAGTAAAACATTCATTTGTCTCAAAATTCTTGTTATTAATTTTATCAAACCTTCGAGTCGAGTCAAAACCTTCGAATTTGATGGATTACAGAAAGGTAATAAGGTAAACTTTTTGGATGTTGAATTAATAGGGGATATTTACCATAAAAAGGTAATTTCCAAAATTCACAGAAAATTTCCAGAAAGTAACAACATATTACATGGAGAAAGTTTTCATCCCTTGCACACCATCAAATCTATCCCATATACTGAGTTTAATAGAATAATAAGATTATGCAGTGAAAATAGAGATAGAAATTTTGAATTATATGAGAGTTTTCAGAGATTTAAGAAAAGGGGGTATGATGAAATGAATTTAAAAGAAAGCTTAAATAAAGTGCTGTATAGTAAGAATGAAAAATGCAGTTGGACATCTTATAAAAATAGTAATAGAATGGAGCAGGATAAAAATATATACTTTACTACTACGTATTCAGTAATATCAGAAGAAATTATAGATATAATCAAATCCAGTTGGAATATTACAAGAAAAGAAGTAGATTGTTTAAAACAGAAGAAACTTTGGTTTTCTTACAACAGGGGAAGAAATATTAAAGATTTTATAGTACATAGTAGGTTTCAAAGACCGAAATTGGAGATATCAGAAGGAATAAAAGAAAAAGGTACAGTAGTGTGTGGGAAATGCTCTATTTGCAGATATGTGACTCGAAGGTTTGATAAAATTAATAACAAGAATTTTGAGACAAATGAATGTTTTACTTGTAAGAGCCAGAGAGTTATATATGCAATTAAATGTACATGCAACAAATTCTATATAGGTGAAACAAAAGGACAATTCTCTTGTAAAATAAAAGAACATATAAGGGATGTTAGGAATTATAAAACAACTAGTCCTGTAGCTATACATTTTAATGAAATACATATGGGTAGTTTAGATGGTTTTCAGGCTACAATTTTAGATAGTGTTGTTTGTAATAAATTTATGAGTGATGAACAAGTTAAACAGTTATTAAGGAAGAAAGAAGCATTCTTGATTTTGAAATTTAATACTATGTTTCCGGTGGGATTAAATCAGGAATGCTTCTGGAAAAGTTTTGTGTAAATATGTAAATATGAATATGTTGTTTTAAGAAGAACTGTTTAAAAGTTTGTGATATAAGTAATTAATTAATTAATTACTTTATTATTCAATTAAGGTCTGGTATATATGGACCTGTAGCTTTTTAATGGGTGTACTCTGTTAAAGGCTTTTGGCCGAGGCGCTAGATATTTTTTACAACTGGTGTTCTAAATAAATTCCTTCTACGGAGTTGCTGGACTGCTGTTTGTGGTTTTTCAATAATATTTGTCTGCTGTGGTTATTCTATATTGCATTTGTGTTGAATTTCTTAACAGAGCCTACCTATTACTGCATTCTGGTTCAACCTTGTGCTAGAAACAAATACAAATAAGTTCTCTTAGAAACAGTCAGTTTTATAGTTTTAGCACTCAAATCTGTTTCCTTGTGCTCAGCACTTGTTCAAAACTCATTGCAAGCACTAAATAATCTACAAATTACTGCAGCACTCAACTTTCCTCACTTGTTAGGAGGAAAACAGTTTTTGGTACTTAAATTAATAAGCACCTATCCAGGCATGTCTAAGGGTCAGCTCCCGGTATTTTCCCCTGTCCACCTGATGAATCTGGGCATCTTCAGGCAATGTAGCAATCACCTCATGTACACTGACAACCCTCTCCTCCTACCACCCAACACTATAACCCGAGAGAAGCCAAACTGGAAGCCAAGCTCTCTCCAGCCAAGACTGTACTAAACAGTCAAAAGGAGAAGGTAAACACCTGCACCACACCACACAACACATAGTCCATCAAAACCTACACCACCTAAACCCACACATAATAACACAAAACACACATCTACATTCGCAGAGACTCTCAATAAAAATCTGCCCAAACAACAGAGAGCTCCAAAGCTGAAACGCAAGCAACCACCACCCCCCAACACTACCCAAATGACACATTGCCCACAAAATCAGTGTGCCACTCTACCTCAGCCCATACTGCAAAACAACGTACCCAACACACTAGTCATAGCCAACTCTATAGTCAGGCACAATGATTTCCCACTCACCAGGCTAAACAAGGAGAAAGTTACTGTCAGCTGCCTGTCGGGTGCCAGAATCCGCTACATAATGCAAGGACTCAGGTCACTCCACAACAAGTACAAATACGGCTCTGTCATTTTCCATGTTGGTGTGAATGAACGGAGACGTACCTCCCTGTACTACATAAAAAGGGGCATGGAGGAGCTCTTGGATCATGTAGCCCAGGCAGGTATAACCCTAGTCCTGAGTAGCATCCTGCCATCGCTCAGAATGATACCACAATACAAGGACAAAATGATTGACTTCAACAATTAGCTAAGCTTCTGGTGTCATTCTAAGGGGATTCAGTGTCTGTCTGCCTGGGACAACATGATCAACAGACCACAATGCTTTGCCAGAGATGGCCTGTAGCCCCTGGGATTCCGGATACTGGCTAAGGCTCTTGCCACCCCATAGTGCCATTTTAGACAAGGTTCAAATGACAAACTCACCACCATAGCAGGTATAAGCAAGCAAAATCTGAGGGTAATGCTACTCAATGCTAGAAGTCTAAACCTCAAAATGCACTCACTCGAGGCACTCCTTAAAATGGAGAACATCGACATCTGTGCAGTGACAGAGACCTGGTTCAAGGCTCCAGAGAGCAACCCTGCATTACCAGGCTATAACTTATACCACACCTTTTGGCCATCTAACCTGGACTGAAACACTAAAGGAGGAGGCATGTCCATATTCATTAGGGATATCCACACCTCCAGGCTAGTTGCTCAACATAATGCATCCAAAATTATCCAAGTGCAACTAACACTGGGCAAAACTGCAATCCAGGTTCTAGCTTGTTACAGATCCCCTGCCATGCCCCAGGATGCCCACTCCACGTTTCTTGATATACTGAGTAATATTAAAGTACAGCCCAATACCCTAATAATGGGCAATTTCAATCACCCCACCATCAACTGGGAAAACTACTCATGTACTAACTCATTTGCTCAATGCTTTCTGGAATTCATAAATTCCAACGCCCTGGATCAGCTTGTCCATAACCCCTCCAGGGGCAGCAATATCCTGGACTTGGTCATTACCAATATGGGCAACTGATGTTCCATGCCAGAGGTCAACTCCTCGCTGGTCAGATCCGACCACAAGCTAATCACCCTAGACATCAATATCCCCCCTTTTAAGGAAACCACTGTAAAAAAAACTTCTCCAAAGCCAACTTCATGCTTCTTAAGACAGAAGTGGCAAGCTTCACGACACTCATACAGATGGAAAATAGAGGTACAACTGCTGAATCCTATACAAATGCACTGTATAAGCACATACACGAGTGCATGGATCATGCCATCCCCAACAGAACCAAAATGCTATCCTCCAAAAAAACTAAGTCAATCTGGTGGTCCCCTGCCATAAACAAACTCTACAACAGAAGGAAGAAGCTGTTGCAGAGTAAAATCCCCTGATTGCAGGAACTCCCTGGTCAGCCTCAGTAAGAAGCTGAGATCCCCTCATAAAATCATCCAAAGCTAGTTACAAAACTAAAATCACCACTGATTCTAAAGACAGCTACAAAGCATTCTACAGCCATGTCAAGAATCTCAATGGCGACACTCAGATCTGCTCTGAGCTACAGTACAGTCACACTAGATATACAGAGCCAACTGATATTGCCAACATCCTGGCAGATAGGTTCAGTGCAAACTTCACCCCCACTCACCCCCCAGAGGGCCCATCACTATACCGGAAGAATGCAAAGCCTCTGTAATCATGGCTGCACAAGTAAAGACCACACTCTCCAAAGCCAAGAACACAGCATCCATGGGAACTGACAACATCACAGGCTGCGTTCTGCATGAACTACAGAATGAACTGGCATCCTACCTAAGTACCATGTTCAATCATAGCCTCACTTCAGGCTTTGTGCCTACTGAATGGCACACAGCGATGGTTATCCCACTCCACAAAGGGGGCACCACCACAAACCCTGGGAACTACCGCCTCATTAGACTGATGAGCTTGGTCTGCAAGGCCATGGAACGTATAATCTTGGAGGTTATAAACAAGGACATAGGTAACCTCCAAACTCTGGACCCCACTCAGTTTGGGTTTGTAAAAGGTAGGTCATGTTTCCTAAACCTGATTGACTTCTTTGAAGCAGTCACCAGAGCCATGGATGAGGGTAAGGTGGTGCACACAGCCTATCTTGGCCTTGCCAAGGCTTTCAACACCATCCCCCACTATGAAATTATAGATAAACTTACTAGACTGGGCATAAATCCCTATGTCACAAGATGAGTGTCCAACTGGCTCACTGACAGAATCCACACAGTGAAAGTAACTGACTCCAAATCCAACTTCAAACCAATGACAAGTGGAGTATCACAGGACTCAGTCCTGGGTCCTCTCCTGTTTTGGCATCTACTTCTCAGATGTCCAGGCTAATGCAGCAGGTCTTTGGCTAATGAAGTTCACAGACTGCAAACTAGGTGCCATAATAGAATTGCCTAATGATGTGGACATTCTACAAAGGGGCCTCACTGAGACTGATGCTTGGTGTCAAAGTAATGGCCTCAAACTCAATGCCAAGAAGTCCATTGTCATCCCCTTTGGGAAAAACACTGCACCCATGAACTACCACCAAGGCAGTATTCTACTAAACACCGAAAGTGTGATAAGTGACCTTGGGACACAGGTGGACAGTAGTCTCTCCTTTGATAATCACATCCCCACAGTAGTCAGGAAAGTCTTCTACGTGGCACACCTCATCACAAAGGGGTTCACCTCCAGAAAAAAAGAGTTCATTGTTCCTCTCTACTCATCCCTCATCAGACCCATTATTGAGTACAATACCCCGTTTGGCATGTACCTCGCAAGACATCCACAACAACTAGAAAGGCCACAGAAATACCTCACTAAGAGGATTACCTGCCTCAAACAGATGCCATACGCAGACCGTCTCAAAAAACTCCAGCTCTGCTCTGTCGCTTATCACCTACTCAGATGCAATCTCTATCTAACATACAAAGCCATGTCAAACCCAGATCTGTTGGACAAGCTACACTTAAAGAAACCCCAATCCCTCCAAGCCACACACTCCAGGGACCTAAACCTTGTCACCACAATAAACAGAACATACTGGAGGGATAGATTCCTGTCCCAGAGAGTTTCCATGCTCTGGAACAGACTACCCATTCATGTCAAGCAAGGCTCCTCATTAGCAGCCTTTAAGAAAATTCTCGACAACTGGATGGGAAATAGGAAATTCACCACGGGGATCACTTCTGTGGCTCTGTTAGGGGAGCAGGAAAATAACTTCCTTGGGTGGCAAAAACTTTTATGTCTGGGCTTATATAGGCCCCAGGGCTGATAGTCTTGTACCTACCTATGAACCTAAGTCTGGCTAAGCAGTGTTGTTGTTCTGCTGTTAATGTTAGCTTGATTTTAATGGATTTTGTGCTAGGATTTAGTAATAGTACTGGACTGTTTCTTTTATGATAAGCGCACTTAGTTATATCAACTAAGTATCTACTGTGTTGCTATTTGGTTAAGTGTTATTATTTTCTGCTGCTAATCTCTAGAAAATATAGTAGCACATTTATATTGATTTCTGATGTAGGGTTCAGTTGTAGTACCTGATTGTATGTTTTACGAACAGCACAGTTATTGGCTAGTCTAGTGAATCGTTAATAACCTGAAACAGTTCTGATTTGTGAAAAGAAATGGGCCATTGACTAGTGTTTTCATACCTTGTAAAATTCAAGCTATTTATTCTAAAGTGCGTAAATTTTACATTTACAGATTTTTTTTTGTTGTGAAACAAAGATGGTGAACTGAAAGAGGAGTTCTCCCTCTCCTTCTAAAAATCTGTGAACCTCTATCTCAGTAATCCCAAATTTGCATAACACATATCTCCTGTTAGCTGTATTCATTTCCAGTTTAAAGGCTATAAAATACAATTGCACAACTGTGAATATAGTGCATTACTTACATTGGCAAAGCATTACTTTATGCAACAAAACATAGACGGATAGTACTTTATCTATCCAAACAACCACCAAACAATCCTATTTTTTAATCTGTTTTTCTCTCCAAGAGTACTGAGCATATAGTATCCCTGATGATTTCCTGCTGAAAAGTAAGGCAATCTCACTGCCAAGGGAACTTCTGCAGCTGAATTTCACTCCATTTGTAAAAACACAAAAGAAGAAATGCCTTCAGTTGAAACCAATGCATGGCAGTTTAAAAAATGAAATGAAACTGATGAAATATCTTGTTTTTCCTCACTTCACTATCAGTGTGTTCTGCACTGTAGTGTTGGATCTGCTGGACAGGCTCCCTCACCCCCACCCACAGGCCTTATACTGTTTTAGTTGAAGCTAAATTAATATTTTAGCATAGTTTATATTAGCAGTGTAAAATGTCCCTGGAGAAAGTAAATAAATCCCTTAACAATAAAATGAAATGCTGTCACTCATCAAGTAGTTAGAGTTCAAAGACCTTGTATTTGTATCCCTATACATTCTTCCTCATTGTTTATTATTATTATTATCACTTTTTTTGCTGGAAAACCATCTTGGAGGTAACTGTATTCACCTGAAGTACCTGAGTGGTTCAGCTCACTTTGCTCACCTATCCCCAATTCCCATCAGTCCCCACATCACCTACACTTATCCTAAACTAATCTCCACCCACCAGATTACCACCAATCATCATGAAACAGTTTACAATCTGTACTTTGATCCTCCTCACACACCCACAAACCACTTCCTACCTTTCTTCTTTCTATCAGCTGAATTTCTTTTACATTGTAACTTGACAATGCCTTTCACTTCGCCCCACCCACAACCAGTCAAACACTATCCAGCCCTCTATCACCATCCTGTATACATTTTTACTAACTGAATATTCAAATAATAATCATCTTGCTATTCAAAGTACTAAACTTCACATCACTTCACTTAACCAACCATCATATCTCTCAGCACCAGTCATATGCCCAGTGCACAGTTCATTGCTCTTAATTGCAATTACTCCCATATTTCATTCTGTTATAGCCCACAACCTTTACAGCTTACCTCAGATCCATCTTTTCAAACATATGTATATAAAATTAACAAACACAACCCACAAACTAGTGAGTCATATGCCCAGTGCACAGTTCATTGCTCTTAATTGCAATTACTCCCATATTTCATTCTGTTATAGCCCACAACCTTTACAGCTTACCTCAGATCCATCTTTTCAAACATATGTATATAAAATTAACAAACACAACCCACAAACTATTGAGAAAGAAGAAATGTAAAACAAGTGGCATTGTATTTTCCAGCTATCCCTACCCAGTTTGCAACTATGTTATACAAACCCAGATCCATTCATTACACCCTTTCTCTTAATGGCCTCATAGCCCTAAATAAATAATATAACACCTTACTCCTGCAACTCTAGTAAAACAAGTCTAACATTTATAAACATTAACCTTAGAAGCATTTTTAACAAAATATCCAAATTGCATGCTTTCATATCTCATTACAACCGTGACATCCTTGCTATCACACAAACATAGCTACAACCTGAAGTCAAAGACATTGACATCCTGCCACCAGGATATAGTATGTTCTGAGCAGACCATATATCTAAAAAGCATGTTGAGTATCTCTTATATACCCAAAACATCTGAACATATCCCTTTATCAGAAAGAACATACGTCATGCAATAATGCAGAGTTTTGTTTTGCCTTACTCAAGCTAAACTCTTATAAAATCATATGTATCCTAGCCTTATATATTCCCCCTGACAATAATATCAGCACAGCATAGGACATACTATACTGGGCATCTACCAATATACTCCAAGAAACCATTATCACTGGAGACTTTAACATAGACTTGACCCAAATTGTATCTGATACCCCCCACCTGTATTAACCTGCATGATTTCTCTCAGATCATAAATAGACCAACAAGGTATAACAGGCTCTCCTCTAATGCCTGTGCTCTAGAATGGATTCTATCAAGTAAACCCAGCAATATCTATAACTTTGACGCACTAACAACCTAAGACACCACCTTTCCAGATTTGCAATCCAGTAAAGCATCATGCATACAAAAATGTGCGTAACCTCGCCAGTTTTAATATAGACAATTTATCTCCACACTCAAGCAATGCAATTGATGTATGTTAAAAAAAAAATCTTCCTTTAGATGAAGCCGCCTTTGAATTTAACAAAACTTTTTCCAATGTATTGAAGGAACTTGCTTCTACCAGGAGAAAAAAACTTAACTTAATCCAGAAACATGACTATCTAAAAGCACCAGCCAGTTAATGGTGCTTAGAGACAAGGCCTGGAAGGCATGGCATGCCAAAAAATCCCAATAAAAACTTCTATACTACAGACTTTAACATAAAGCAGGCAAATCAAAATAATCCTAACAAATTCTGGTCATTAGTCCAAAATGTACTAAACCCAGGACAAAGTCAACAACCCACTCCCACCCCAAAAGACTTGTCATCAGCAGTTACTAATAAGTTTAACAAAAGCTTCCTTCAAGCTGTAACCTCACAATCAAAGACAATCCCACCATGAAATCAACCGACCACCACCTCCAACACCCCATGGAAACCAACTTCAAACTAAAAGCTATCCCTAGCTCTACCTAAGATAATATCACTACAAGGTCTACAGCAGACAACCTTCCTTCTGAATTTCTAAGAACTGCAGCTGAAGCTCTGTCATATCCAATATCTGTACTAAAAAACAGATCCATTGTAGATACTCATGTATGAGTCATTTGGAAGAAGGCACACATAATTCCTCTTCATAAAAGAGGACTCTTGGTGTACTACTACTACTTTAGACCAATTGCCATTCTGTCACCATTGTCTAAAATATTAGAAACGTGTATCCATTCTCAATTAATGCACTACCTAACCATAAGCAATCTTCTCTGTCCCACGCAACATGTTTTTTTTTCCCAACCATAGCACCAATTCTGCTCTACTTCACTATGCTGATGCTATTAATAAAAAGAGAAATGTCAGAAACCTAGTATCTTCCTGATTCCTAGACCGGTCGAAAGCATTTAACAATGTCTCTCACCATAAACTACTGCTACAACTTTCCTCCTTAGGTATCTCCTTCTCTTCACTCTCGTGGTTTAACAGTGCCTAACAGATAGATTCCAAGCAGTCAAATGGGAACAAGTACATTCATTTCTGCGCATTACTGTAGAAGTGGCAAACAATTCCATACTTGGACCCCTACTGTTTTGGCATATTTATAAATGATCTACACACTGCTTCCAAGCACAGCACTCTTGAACAATATGTAGATGACTCTACTCTCATCTGTACAGCCTCTAACCTACAAAAACATCAATAAATTACTCAAGAATTCTTCATGTGTGTAGAATACTGGCTAGACAACTCACAAATCCTACCCCCCCCAAAAAAAAAACTGCCACTGTTCAACCCTAAAACATTCTCACAAGGCAACCATCTTGTCAAAATCATGTTATTAAATAATAATCTGATTAAACAGGTCCTTAATACCACACTCTTGGTAGTCAGCATTAATGACAACATGAAATTTGACATACACTTTCAAACTATTAAAAAAACACTGAAAACTTGGCCTATTGTATAGAACAAAACCCTACCTAACATACAGAACCAGAGAAACCATAGCTAAAGTTTACCTCCTACCTACCCTACTGTATGCCTCCCCACTCTTTACTAACCCACAAACGTCACCCAGACTAAGCTGGAACAATGCTACAATAAAATAGCTCACTTTTCTGTAAATTCCCCCTTTAGAAGTCATCAGTGTTCTGCCCTTGAACAATTATATTGGACTTAAATCCCATATCACACCTCCATTATAGTCCTCTACTACTAGCTTATACTCTTAATATACTACATTGATAATTATCCAGCACTAAAAGCAGGCTTCGGCACTACCACATTATCAAAGCTTTTCACTGTAAAGGCAAACTCGTCCCCTCCATTACTGAAGTGCGAACTGTTTCAGGAACCTCCTTATACTCAAACGCTATAACTATCCTCTGGAATGCCTTCCCACATGCCCTCAGGTTCTTGCAAATCAGCAGGCATTCAAAACACACGTAAGAGGACACCTCTTCAAATCCTGTCTCTGTAGATGTGCATCTCCAGGATAAGTATAACACCTCTGCTTTAATTTAATTACTATAGAAGGAAAAAGTGCAACAACCAGATTAGAGAAATTTATTGGTTGTCATAAAGTCTTTAATTTATGGAAAAACAGGCAGTTAAAATAACTACAACAGCAGAGATACTCTGTACTGGCATTAAAAAAAATATTCAGTATAGCCAGGGATTCCTAATGAACACTTGATAGAAACCCAAAAGACAGGTTCAGGAAGTGGATAGAGACAGTGTAACAATCTGTAAGCAAAAATTAGAATAAAAAGACAACACACAGGAGGAATTTAGTGTAATTATGAATTGCACCTGTTTGTTTCTACTTCTCCTTTGCCTGAAGACCTCACCCTTCTTACAGGACAACTAAGTCAATACATCGAAGTTCAAATTAAGACAACAGTAGGGTCTACCATTTCTTATCACCATTCAGGTAGGGGTAATGTCACTAGTAAAAACAACAAGAATTGTTCTGCTACACCCCATGGTGCATGAAGTTGCTAGTCATGCTCTCAGTTCAGCTATAAGCAAAGGATGAAATGCAACTGACCTCTTGGTTGCAAGCTGTTCCTTCATTTACTTTAAAACCTACGACTGGATGTACTGCAAAACAAGGTATGACTATTTCTCAACAGTTGCAATCTTTTGAGAGTAAACTTACCAGATACAGGACTTTACTTATGGACAATTCATTTTTAAAGGAATGTATTTAAGTTAAGAGAGTACGTAAGGTATTACATATCTGGAAGCTTGCTAATAGTATATATTCCACATCCGCTATTTATACTGATCCACTGAGTTATTTGAATTGTACAATTTTGGAGGTAACTGCACTTTTTATTACATCTAACACTGCATGCCTTAACTTTTTTGCAGTTGATATCAAAATGTTGAATGAGAATATGACAAAGGATTTAATTTTTGAACAATACAAAACCATTTATCAAAATGTGTTTGATAAAGTACACTCCATATGAAGAAAAAGCCAAATGTAAAGCTAAGAAGTTGCTGAGGAACAAGAATGACTATAAAAACAAGTGTGCCTATCTGGTTCCTATTTTGGAAGAGACTAACCAGAACAATAGGGCACAGTTCATAGGTTGGTACTAGGCTATCAGCCCTAGGGCCTATACAAGCATAGTCATAACAATTCCCTGGCTATTTCTTCCCACAGTATTTATTTCCCTGGACCCCTGTCTAGCAGGGCGACTGTCATGATCTCCGGGGTGAATTTCCTATCTCCCATCCAATCATCAAGGTTCCTTTTGAAGAGGGCCAAAGACGCGCTTTGCTTGATATGTATGGGCAGTCTATTCCAGAGTCCGGGGAGTCTCTGGGTCAAGAACCTATCCCTCCAGCATGTTTTGTCCATTGTGATGGCCAGGGTTAGATCCCTGAAGTGTGTGTCTCTGAGGGATTGGGATTTCTTTAAGTGTAGCATGTCCAACAGCTCTGGGCTTGACATGGCCTTGTAAGTTAATCAGAGATTGCCTCTGAGTAGTTGATATGTGACAGAGTACAGGTGGAGTATTTTTAGATGATCAGCATAGGGCATTTGCTTTAGGCCTGTGATTCTTTTAGTGAGGTATTTCTGCAGTCTTTCCAGTTGTTGCAGATGTCTTGAGAGGTACATACCAAACGGAGCGTTGTATTCTGTAATGGGTCTAATGAGGAATGAGTACAGTGGGACAATGAGCTCCTTTTTTCTGGATGAAAAGCCCTTAGTGATGAAGTGTGCCACATAGAAGGATTTCCTGACTGTTGTGGCGATGTGGTTAACAAAGGTGAGACCACTGTCCACCTGTATCCCTAAGTCTCTTATCACACTTTTGGAGTTTAGTGTACTGCCACCTATGTGGTAATTCATGGGTACATGTTTTTTTCCCAAAGGGGATAACTATACATTTCTTGGCATTGAGCTTGAGCCCATGGCTCTGGTACCAATCGTCTGTTTCTGTAAGGCCCTTTTGTAGAATATCCACATCATTTGGGGATTCAGTAATGGCTCCCAGTTTGTCATCTGCGAACTTTGTTAGCTAGAGTCCCTTAGTGCTCACCTGTACTTCAGAGAAGTAGATGCCAAACAAGAGCGGTCCCAGGATGGAACCCTGAGGTACTCCACTTGTCACTTGTCTGGAGCTGGATTTGGAGTCAGCTACTTTTACAGTGTTGGTTCTGTCAGTAAGCATGTTGGCAACCCATTGAGTGATGTAGGGATTAATGCCCAGCTTAGTAAGTTTATCTATGATTCCAGAGTGGGGGATGGTGTCTTAGGCCTGTGAGGTCCAGATAGGCTGTGTGGACCACCTTACCCTTGTCCACGGCTATGGAGACTAATTCAAAGAAGTCAATCAGGTTGGAAATTGGAAATGCTTATGGCTTAATTATAATGATCCTTCCACAGATACTGCCATAAATTACAGTTAGTCCAATGTGGCAGACAGAAGTTATTTAGAATGTGTAGCACCTAGGATGTTGAAATGGTTATTCAGCAAATACAACCTGCTGTTTTACAATGAGTACAGGAGTTACCAGTTTCATCTGAAACAGTGCCAGAAAAATAATTCAACCCAGAATTCTCACAGACAAAAAATGTATCATTCTGCAATTTAATTAGAGTTACAACATGAAAAAGTGCTCATTTTATCAGATGGTGATTTCACCATTTACAATTACAGTGACTTTATTATTGAACAAGTGCATTTGGACATTTTAAAAAAAGGTTTTAACGTTGTGCCTTCTGCGGAGGTCAGTTTCTCTTCCTCTTTAATTGATCTCTTTTACCTGATACTTGAATTTAAAAGTTGTTTTCTAACAATCAAGGGTTTTCTGTTAAGCATGAAGAACTTAAGCATTTCAGCTGTTTTAATACTCCATTACATCCCTCACTGCAAGTCTACAAATCTTTATGCGAATGAGATGCGAGGGCTATTTTAATTTCACTAGCTCTGAACAAAGCACATTTCCAGTAATAGACAGTTTTGTTTTATGAGGATGACAAGGGAAGTGAACTAGTTATGAAGTTGTTTGATTATTCTGTCAAAATGTTACATTTATTGTCTGATCTTCAATTTTATAGTTCTGTTTCTGTGAGCGAAACACATTGCATATTCACACATCAGATCCCTTTCATATGATTTGTTAATGCAGAAGATTGTTTTCTTTGACTTGTATTAGTTTTTACTTGTTTCTTATCTAGTGGTTCAATCTATCTTTGAGGTCCCCAAAGTGTATTCTAGTATATCTGATCCTACATTTTGTTCTATAGTTTCAGCTAGAGAATCCATTACGGAACCACTGGCAATTTATGTGGACAGGAAACTTAAAACAAGTAAAAGCTTTATTTCTTATTTACTTTCTGATTCTTGACATTTTTTTGAAGATTTTTTCCAGTTTATCATTTAATTCAAACAATTTGCTTGTCACAGCTGACATAAGAAGTTTGACCACTGTCATGCCCCATGATGTAGGGATGGAATGGTTGTGGATGCAGCAAAAATTTTAAAATCACTTACTGGTACTGAGTTGCTATTAATTAAATGTTTTATAGAGATTACCTTGAAAAATGTATTTTTTGAAGGAGAGTATTATCAGCAGCACACTGGAGTATCAATGGATGCTGCATCTGCACCTGTGTGTGCCAATTTGGTTTTAACCAAATGGGAACAATGTTTTATTTTTAATTCTCTTTACGTGGAATTAATTTCTTTATATTTAAGACACCAGGATGTTGCTTTTATACTATGGCTATGAACAGCAGAATTGTTTTGTGAGTTTTATGAAGTACAAAATAAGACCACTACCTTTATTAAAATTATTACATGTATTTTCCACACAAGAAACACATTTTAGATGTTAAAGTTCATAACTATCATACAAACACTTGTTAAAAATCACCTGTTCATTAGTTAACCTACTTTTTCTAATACTTATTTATGCAATTTGAGTTGTCACCCATTTAACCAAAAGCATGGGATGATCAAGGGGAAAATGATAAGTTTCTCCGGACTGGTTTCATTAGACAGTGTTTTTGTTCATGAATTGGCTGTGCTTAAGAACATGTTTTACGGTACAGGGATATGAAAGGAAATAAGGTAATGATTTAGCTCATTCAGTGTACCAGTTACAAACTACTCTATACAAACCTATATTAGTGGATGAAACTTTTTCTCTCCCTACCACAACTTCTGGCACTAACTTAGATCAATGTGCTCTTATAACTTTATTCTAATGAGGCAAAAAAGGTAGCTGACATTATCAAAATCAACTGGATGAAGACCATTACAGAAGGTTTAACATTTGTGTTGGGTTTGGTACCCAAGATTGTTTTTAGACGAAATGCCAGTAAAAAAAAAAACTGGAACAACAATTGCAGAGGGACCATTAAGAAAGTGTCCAAATGTGGAAGTTGTAAACAATGTAGATTTATTTTGGACATGCCTACTACATCTGTTGTAAATGATGACAGGATTGATTATATAGTTTCATAGGTGGTTACTGGGCTACTGATCCAAAGATCTTTATAAGCCTAGCCATGTTTACCCAATAAAATACCACAGAAATCCAATTTAAAAGATCTTGCCTAAATTCAAGATCTTAGTCAGCAATGACTGCCCACATCTAGGAGGGTCATAGGTGAAATCTCCGGTAGGAATTTCCGGTTTCCCATCCAGTCATCCAGGTTATGCTTAAACAGGGTCATAGAGGGACTTTGTTTGATGTGAACTGGTAGCAACCTCTGAAACATATTTGTCTCTCCAGAAGGTCCTATTTATGTCACAGGCCAGGTTAACGTCCCTGAAGTGGGTGATCCTTGTCCCATTTGACTTGTGGATGTGCAGCATTTCCATTAGGTTTGCATCCGAAATTGCTCTGTAGTCTAGGCACAAGTCTCCTCTAAGTAGTCTGTATGCCACTGAGTGCAGTGACAGTGATTTCAGTTGGTTAATGTATGACATGTGCTGGAGACCCTGAATTTTCTTGATTAGAAAGCTCTGAGATGTTTCAAGTTGCTGCAGGTGCTTGGTAAGGTACATACGAAGGGGAACATTTTACTCAATTATTGGCCTGATGAGGGTCAAGTACTGGGGTGTTATGACTTCTTTCAGTCTTGAGGCAATGCCTTTGCTAATGAGGTGTGCAACGTAGAATGACTTCCTTACCACAGTAGACACATGGTGGTCAAAGTTTAGGCTACAGTCAATTTGCGTTCCCAAGTCTTTCACTTCTGAGTTGTTACTTAGGTTCTCATTACTTATATAACAGTCTGCAGGGATATCATTTTTACTGAAGGGGTGATGATGCTTTTTTTTTTGCACTGAGTTTGAGTCCTTGGCTTTGCTATCAGTCATTGGTTTGTGTAAGTCCCTCTTGTAGCATTTTGGCATCATTTGGGGATTCAGTGATTGCACCTAATTTGCAGTCATCAGCAAATTTAATCAGCCACAGGCCCCCTATTTTGGCATGAACTTCTGAGAAGTATATTTCAAACAATAGGGAGCTCAGCACTGACCCCTCTACCTCAACCAGCAGACATGTCACCAGTGGAGTTCCAAATTCCTCAACTTTGACTGAGTGTGATCTGTCAATGAGCCAGTTAGCAACCCACCTGACAAACTAAGGGTTGATATTCAACTGAGAGAGTTTATCAATGATGCCCAAATATGAGATTGTGTTGAAGGCCTTGGCTAAGTCATGGTAGGCTGTATGCACAGATTTGCCTTTGTCTGTGGCTCATGTGACATTTTCAAATAAGTCCACCAGGTTTAACAGGCATGACCTGCCATTGACCAGACCAAACTGTGTTGGATCAAGGGTTTGGAGATCACCTATATCCTTATTTATAAGGTCCATAATGATTTGTTCCATTGCCATGGCCTAGACTGGTTAAGCTTATGTGTCTGTAGTTCCCAGGGTCTGTTACTGTACCCCCTTTATGAAGGGGAATGATCGTTGCTGTTTTACATTCAGCAGGGAAAAAACAGTACTCAGCCTGTGGTTTAAAATGCAACTTGAGATGCCATCCACTCATAAAGGCTGTGTTTTGGGACTTTGGGACTTGGAGAGAGCATTAATGACTTACTCTTTGGAGATGTAGAGAGAATGCTCGGTGGAATGTTTGGATGGGACAGGGGTTGAAATTTTCACCATACCTGTTAGCTAATATTTTAGCTATTTTTACAGGATCAGTGTGTGTGATGCCATCCACCATTAGTTCAGTACACATTTGGGTCCTACCTTTTAGGTTACGGATATAGCTGAATAATGCCTTATGGTTATCCTTAGCTATGGTTGCTAATTTTTTTTGAACCTGCCCTTATAGGATTTTACAAGTTGTTTTATTTGTTTGTTCAAGCAGAGGAGGGTGTTCTTCCAGTGCTGGGACCTCTCTATTTTATTCTTAGACAGCAACTCCTTCCTCTTCTTGTAATACTCATTAATGTTAGATGTCCACCAGGGAGGTATGTTTTTTTCTTGAGGATCTTGTTTTGATCCTTTCAGGTACAGCTGCATCAATACATTTGTACAAATGTTTGTACAGGGCATTTGTGTATATTTAGTATAGTTGTCAATGCCATCTGTGGGAACAGGAGCTTGGAAATTATTTATGCCATCCCTTAGGAGGGTAAAATTAGCTTTGGTGAAATTTTATAGCCTGATTTTACCTAAGAGGGGTTCAGCTGTTATAGCTACTTCAAATGTGACTGATTTCTGATCAAATTTAGCCAGTGACATTCCTATACGCATGGTGGTGCAAGGACAGGGTCGAGAATATTTGAGCCACTTGTGGGTTGTATACTATTTGTTTCAGGGCATTAGTGTTAAAGAAGTCCAGGAACCTTCGTACGAGATAACAGTGAACAAACTGAATTAAAGAATTCAACCACTAAAAAAGAAGCTCAAAACTGGCCCCTGTGCCAGCAAACTTCAATCAAATAAGTCCTAACTGCACTCTCCTGCTAAAAGGGTGCAGTAGGGGCCCTCCCCAACAAAAGACAGCCTAGCTTAGTGCTCAGTTTAACAAACAGAACCAGATTCAGCAGGTTTCAATCTAGTCTATGCTACAGCAGACAAAAAGTGCAACAAATCAGCAAGAACATTTTAAGAATATCAGCACTATAGCAAAAATACATTTTAAAAGCACAAACTACAGCAGAATGCAACATATTCCTTGCATTGCAGAGATGAATACAACAGAGCAGTGGTTGGTTGCTGATCTTTGTGGAGCTCTGTTAAAATAGTTGTTTTTAATGACAAAACATTGTTGTATGTTGTCCTGGTAAATTTAACTGTCGTACAAAAGAAATAGTATACCTTGTTCTGTGCATTTCATGCAATGCTTACTACATAGAGAAAATCAAGTTGGCATTAAGGGATACAATTTATTTATTTGTCTTTATTTACTGGAAATGTCTGACTGAGTAATACCCATTTTCAATGGAGGCCTGGGGAGAAAAATCACCATTTCTTTACATTGTATTATACAATGTTCCAGTTAAGCACAGTAGTTACATTTTTATTTACATTTATACACAAAATAGTAGTTAAATTTATACATTCTAAAATTTTACAGAGGTGTAAGTTACTACAGAGAAAGCCCATGTGCAGTTTAAGGTATGGTACAGGCAGCAGTTATGTATAGAAACTGTTTTGACATTTTAGTGAGAGGTTGAGTATGTTCTGTTTAAGGAGAGTATTTGGACAGTATCATATAGTGAACAAAATGTCTAAAAGTTGTAACGAGCATGTGCAGGACCAGGACAGGTTAAGGTGTTGCTTAACCAGTTGTTCAAAACTACTGTTTGTCAGAGAGTTTTATTTATGTGGAGATACCATTCCAGAGTTTAGCAACATATTGGGAGTAGAGTTAGTCTTGTGCAATATTATTTCACTTATTTTTAATTAATAAGAATTTGTTACTAGAGAGGCGGTCCCTTGCTGGACAGTAAGTCAGTAATAAGTTATGTAGTGCAGGGCATTTTTTTCTGGATGATGAATGAGTTTGTGCTGAAGTTAGTTGTAAATATGTTAGGTAGGTGTGTAGTTCAAGCCAGTTTAATTGCTTTAAGCTATGGCAATCATGGATCCTATGAGGGAGATTGGTGGCAAGTTTAGTTATTTTATTATAGCAAGACGCACGTTTTTTCTTTGAGTATTGTTTGAGTTTGTCAGGATAGGGGGAGCATTTAAGAGAGTTGGCAATAAGAAAATGGTGAATAGAGTTTTTCTGGCTTATCTGTAAGGAATCCATAAACCCTATACATGGAGCTTAGTTTCTGGTGTGTAGATTTGATGATGTTCAGTATATGCTGGTCAAATTTGAGATTGTCATCTATTATAATGCCTAGACGTTTACTGTGAGTTACAGTTTCATTGACAGTATTATTTGCTGACTTTATGGTAAAAAATTGCTTTTGATTTTTGCAGCTTTTTGAGATAAAAAGCATTAACTTAGTTATTTGTGGGGTTGAGTAGGAGGTTTGATTATTTGAGCCAAGTTTCTACAAAGGAGAAAGATTTTTGGGTAATGTCTTGGTGCTTATTTATTGTTGAAGCCACACATATTAATGTTGAGTTGTCTGCATACTGAACTAAACTAGCATGGTGAGTGGAGGTCATTAATAAATATATTAAATAGGAGAGGACCCTGGATAGAGCCCTGAAGGACACCTGTGGTTACTGGTTGAAAGGTTTGTTGCCATTTAATAGATTGTTGCCTTCCAGATAGGTAACTAAGAAACCACAACAAGGAATATTGTGAAAGTTCTGTTGAAAAGAGTCAAACAAGCAGTTGCTGGTGTGAGACAGTATAAAATGCCTTTGTCAAGTCTAAGAACATGCCGGAGACAAGCAGACCATTGTTTCTATGTTGGTTTATTATATTGATAAAATGCCGTAGAGCAGTAGTGGGACTATGCTGGGATCTAAAGCCATGTTGTGTTTCTGAGAGCAGGTTATATGAGATTAAGTATTGTATCAGTTGCACATGGATGAATTTCACTAATATTTTGGAGGGGGGTGGAATCAGTATTGGTCTGTAGTTATTAAGCTCTGTAGATGTGTCACCTTTGTGCAGTTGTATGATGCAGGATTTTTTCCACAGTGATGAGATGTGTTTTTCTGCTATGGACCTATTAATTAGTATGGACACAGGGAAGGCTGTGACTTCTGCAGACACTTCTAGGTAGTGTGATGGTAGCTGGTTTACAGCTACAGAAGTAGTTTTTAGTTTATAGATCAACCTCCTTTAGGTACTGGACTAAAATTGAAGAGCTGTAGGTGGTTTTGATTGGACTGGGGTAGAGAGAGAGAGAGGCGGGCAGATGTATTAGCATCCAAGAGAGATAATACTGACTGTATAAAGTAGGAATTAAACTGTGCAGGGGATAAAGTCTATCATAGTGTTTTTTGGCTGAGGGAGTGGTGGTCTTGCCAGGGTGGAGTAGTTTATTTAATGATGACCAAAACAGTTTTCTGTTGTTTTTATGTTTGACTTGTAGGTTGGTATAGTATCTTTGCTTATCCTGTTTGACATGGAGTTTTGAAAGATGTCTAAGATGCCTGAATTGCTGGAGGGTGGTGCAGTGATGTAGCAGCTAGTACTGTTGCCTCACAGCAAGAGGTTCTCCAGTTCAATTCTCAGCTGGGTTTCCTTTTGTATGGTGTGTGCATGTCCTCCCTGCATTCACGTGGGTTTCCTCCAGGTGCTCCAGTTTCCTCCCACATTTCAGACACATGCAGTAGGTGGATTGGACACTCCAAATTGGCCCTTGTTGTGAGCATGTGTGTGTGTATGTGTGTGGTGCACCCTCTGAGGAGGGTTGGGTCATGGGCTAGCAACCTGAGCCCATAAAATACTAACAGCTATAGAAACTATTAGTGCTGAAAAGTGCTCGTTGCCCGATGTAGCACATGGTGCATAAACAGAAAAGAGAGAGAGATAAATTGCTAGACTTTATCCCTTTTTGTCATGATTTATTTTATTTATTTTTTTTTTTGTCAGCCATGGTGCGACGTTGGACTTTTCTCTTTTATTATTGTACTGATGCTAGATTATCTAACATCTTTAAGAATATGTTATTAAAGTGTTGTATAACAGTATCCAATGGCATTGTTCTAAGTACATTTCAGTTATATTGTTTCACTGAAAATGTATTTGCTTAAATTGGTTGTATTTCCTATTTGATTATATATATAATATGTTTATCTAGGTTATGGCAACTTCTAATAGCATAAGTTGGTATATGATTACTTATGCTACCTGACAGGCAGCCTGTTTTTGTCACTTTGTCTAGTTTGTTTATAAGAATTCAGTCTAATATTGAGTTTTTTATTGTTTTCTATTAAAGTTTTGTATGTGTCAGCAGTGGCAGTCGAGCTTGTTTTTACCTGTTGGATTGTATTTTGTGCAAACTCAACCTTCATTCATCTGGTATACTTCTGTTTGTTGTTCATCTTTGTTATTTGGTTTTACCAGTGACACATGGCTGAAGGGCATAATTTGGAACGTGGATATAATCCTAATAGGACTTGCATTTCTGGTATGGATTGCTTGCAATGACTGCTGTCTTTTGAAGCTAATCCATTGCTTTACATGCTCCTTCTGCTGACTCCAGAATGGTTTATATACATTTGAAGCATTTATGGTGGTTTTCAAGGAGGTAGAGAATAAGCTGTTCAAATTTAAGCGTCTTCAATGGCAACGTCTACGTTTTGTACCACTAGGGTTACACATTCTGAAGATGCCTACATATGGTACAAGTTATCCTGAACTGCTGAAACACTGGCAATCGGTTAACATACAGGTGAGCTTTGATTACATGAAGCTTCTTATTAACTTTTTTAAACCTGAAGAACTTTTGTTATGCGAGATTAAGAAAGTACAAAGAGGCATAACGAGTAAATTTGCTTTTGAATAGTATAAAGTTTACTTGAATGATTTATATGGCAATGTTTTAGTTTATGAGTCAAGACTGCAAATTCCAAAAAGGAAGAATTTACAAAGAGATTTACTTGATTTTAGTAAAGGTATTCTTTTTTCCTGGCCTCATAACAGAACTAACACTGCAGACACTACTGTTGGTTCTGCATATGAAGAAGTTATTATAGGTTCACAGGTTCATAAGTAGGTACTAGGCTATTGACACAAGGGCCTATAGAAGCCAAGCCAAAAAGGTACCCTGGCTTTCACCACCCAAGAAAATTATTTTCCTGTACCCCTGTTGAACACAGCCTCAGAAGTGATCCCCGGGGTGAATTTCCTATCTCCCATCCAATCATCAAGATTTTTCTTGAAGAGTGGTAATGAGGAGCTTTGTTTGATATAGATAGGCAGTTTGTTCCAGAGTATGGGAAGTCTCTGGGACAGGAATCTATCCTTCCAACATGTTCTGTTTATTGTGGTGACAAGGTTTAGGTCAGAGGGATTGGGATTTCTTTAAGTGGAGCATATCCAACATCTCTGGGTTTGACATAGCTTTGTATGTTAGACAGAGATCGTCTCTGAGTAGGCGATATGTGATGGAGTAAAGCTGGTGTTTTTTGAGGCAGTCTGCGTAGGGCATCTGTTTGAGGCCGGTAATCCTCTTTGTGAGATATGTCTGTGGACTTTCTAGTTGTTATAGATGTCTACTGAGGTACATTCTAGAAGGGGCATTGTACTCTAAAATGACCAAAAAAATAAAAACAAAATAAAAACACCAAAAAAATAAAAACACCAGCTGGTATGCGACTAGTACAATTAACTGCACAGCTCAAACAGAGAATATGAGTGAAGATGCAATCCACACGAGTAACTCAGAAGGATAATTTATTTAAAATCCACACAACAAAGTTAAAATCCGGTTAAGCGCTTTCATCTGTGTTACAGACTTCATTAGAACCAGATGAACCACTTCCACACCATCATTTAAATACAATTATTGGCGCAATAGATTCATAAACAAATTGAAAAAAACAGTGCTTTGCTACATTACTCTATGTAATCTACAATACTCTAATGTCTATGAATTAATATACATAGTGTTGTTATAAATGTTAAAAATTCCTTAATAATAACAATCTTATAATACTATAAAATATTAAATATTTACAAAAAATACATTGATAAATTAATATGTTACTCTATCTAATATCAAAACAAAAACTATGACATAATGAGAAATGGCTTAATGCTAATAAATTCATTAATGCCAGGTGATCTGATGGCATCTGTCAGTATCTGCCATTTGCTCTCTTTCATGGCTAATAGTGCTTTCCAATTTCCCCCATAAGCCATTATTTCAACCTGATCTACAATCGCAAATTTAAAAAAATGTGAATCATCATGCATGGAAATATGTTTGTAAAGTGCATTATTTTTGTCTTTAATTTTAATCTTGTAAGCATGCTCATAAATTCATTTCCTGAAATGTCTCTCTGTCTTACCTATATAAAATGCACTGCAGGCATTACACGTAGCAATGTATACAACTTGTTTGGTACTGCAATTGCCTGCTTTGCATTTAACTAAAGTCCTATTGATATCTCCTAACTTAATACTATCCACCTCATTGATGGCATAACATTGTTTGCAAGACCCACATCTTTTCGTTCCCAACACTTTCTTTGTAATGTATGTATGTAGCATTAGAGTTAGATGCTTTCTCTAATAATTTTTTTAATATTGGGAGCGGTCTTATATACAAAACAGGGATATCTTCCTAAAATCGAAGCCGTGTCATCATTTACCGTAATCAAATTCCAATGCTGTCTTAATATGTTTCTAATATAATGTGTATATGGTGTGTACAGCAACACACAAACATGGTTACTAAAAACATCTGTCGTATGTAACTCCTTTATATTATTATTATTTTTTGTATCCATTAATGGCTTACCCAATAAGGGTAAATATTTTCTGCCCCATTCTTTTTTAACATAATTTGCTACATATGACAATAGGGCTAAAGGGTAGCCTCGCATCCTGAACATATTACTTATTTGTTCAATTTCAGTATTCATAACTTCTCTAGTTGATGACATGCGGGCTGCCCTAATACATTGCCCCTTAAAGACATTTTTAAAGACATGAGGGGGATGGTAACTATTGAATTCTATATAATCATTTGAGAAAGTTTTCTTCCTATATATTTGAGATGTGAACCCCCTATCCGAATGACTAATATAAGTGTCTAAATAAGCCGTACCACTCTCACTGATGTTGTGAGTGAATTTTTTAAAAAAAGTGGTGCCATTAATATATTCTATAAAGGAGTTGATCATCTCCTTGGGACCCTTCCATAAAATAAACAAATCATCAAAATATCGGGTGTAATATGCTATATTTGGATAAAATTTGCTTTTAAAGAGAAATTCTATTTCCCATTCTAACATGACTAGGTTGGCAAAAACGGGAGCACATGATGCTCCCATGGCCACACCTCTGATTTGTCTGAAATATTCGCCTTGGAAGTAAATATAATTATGGTCCAAAACTAGTCCCATGATGTCTGTAATTAGACAAATACGGTCCCAATCCATATTGGAAAACTTTCTCAAACTGTTACTGAAATACTCCAATCCAATATCCTTAGGGATACATGAAAAAAGGTCCACTACGTCTATAGTGATAAAAATAAGTTCTTTATTCCAAATATCTGGCGTAAGCTGACTCAAAAAAGTCCATGAATATTTGATCATATGTGTGATATTATCATAGACCGGCTTAACCCACCTATCTATGGCCACTCCCAAAGGATATGTTTTTGATCTTGTTCCTGAAACAATAGGTCTGAATGGAGGTTGTGTAATACACTTATGTATTTTAGGAATGCCTATGATAGTAGCCAGAATCGGATATTCAACTTTTAAGTATTGATAAATGTCACTAGTAATTCTATGATCGATAAGATATTCTTCTAATGACAGGTCAATTCTTTTATACCCTATATTGATCTCATTTAATGATACTACTTCATAATTGCCTGATGAATACAAAATATTGTGCATTTCATTAATATAATCAAATGTATTAAATATCACTATTCCTCCCCCTTTGTTGGGCTTCATTAATCTGATTTCCTTATTACTAATAAATTGATTGAGACATTGACGTTCACCCTCATTCAAATTATCTCTAATATCATACTTACAAATATCTTTTGTCTTGATGTTTTTGTTGAATTCATATATATCTTGACACACCATTTTCTCAAAATTGACTACCTGATTATTGGATATGGGAATAAATGTACTTTTCTTTTTAAGTTCATTCTGGGCTATCGATCCATGTATATTATATATAATATATAATGAGTCTAATGAGTTAAGAGTAGAGGGGAACAATGATCTCTTTTTTCCTGGATGAGAAACCTTTTGTGACGAGGTGTGCCACGTAGAAGAAATTCCTGACTACTGTGGCAATGTGATTATCAAGGGAGAGACTACTGTCCACCTGTGTCCCAAGGTCTCTTATCACACTTTTGGTGTTAAGTAGACTACCGCCTATGTGGTAGTTCATGGGAACAGAGTTTTTACCAAAAGGAATGACAATGCACTTTTTGGCATTGAGCTTGAGGCCATGGCTTTGACATCAGGCATCTGTCTCAGTCAGGCCCTTTTGTAGGATGTACACATTGTTAGGAGTTTCGATTATGGCTCCTAGTTTGCAGTCATCTGTGAACTTTGTTAGCCAAAGACCTTCTTTGTTAGCCTGTAATTCTGAGAAGTAGATACCAAACAGGAGAGGACCCAGGACTGAACCCTGTGGTACTCCACTTGTTACTGGACTGAAGTCAGATTTGGAGTCTGCTACCACAGTATGGGTTCTGTCAGTGAGCCAGTTGGCAACCCATCTTGTGACATAGGGATTTATACTTAGTTTAGTGAGTTTATCTATAATTCCAGGGTGAAGGATGGTGTTGAAAGCCTTGGCAAGATCTAGATAGGCTGTATGAACCACCTTACCCTCATCTACGGCTTTGGTGACCGCTTCAAAGAAGTCTATCAGGTTTAGGAGACATGATCTTCCTTTTGCAAACCCGAACTGGGTGGGTTCCAGAGTTTGGAGATTACCAATGTCATTGTTTATAAGTTCTATGATAAAACATTCCATAGCCTTGCAGACCAGGCTCGTCAGGCTAATGGGGCAGTAGTTCCCGGGGTCCATGGTGGCTCCCCCTTTGTGGAGTGGGATAACCGTCGTTGTGCGACATTCAGTGGGCACAAAGTCTGAGGTGAGGCTATATTTGAACATGGTACTTAGGTGGGGTGCCAGTTCATTCTGTAGTTCATGTAGAACGCAGCCTGGGATGTTGTGAGGTCCCATGGATTCTGTGTTCTTGGCTTTGGAGAGTGTGGTTTTTACCTGTGCAGCAGTGATTACAGGAACTTTGCATGGCCAATGTACTTTTCTTGTGCTCATGTTACTCTAAACATGCCCAGTCTTGATTTAAACATACTCATTTTACTTTAAACATGATTGTTTTATCTTTAAACAAACTTGTTTTGCTTTACTGTTAATCGTTTCTTCGGATACCTTTATTTCAAGCATTTCTTTTTAGCCAACAAACTTTCTGTGCTTTCCGCTTGCTCAATAATGTGGTTTGGGCCCTTGTATTGCCATGTTTTGGTTCTTCTATTAAATAAACAGTTTGTGCTGCTTCTCATTACGTTTGATTATTTTCTGGCTCTTTTTGTGCTCGTTTCTCTTAGTTTTACCTTCACTGTTGTCTCTGCAACCTGATGGCTCTGAATATTATTTTCTTTGATCCAGTTCTGACACCATGTTGCTGTCCTACTTTGGACACAATAGAAGAGTCTTTATGAGTTCTGTTCAAGCAGCTTTATTTTATATAAACACATGGAAGTTTACTGACTTTAACTTAAGTAACTTACATGCAAACTAGAATCCACCATATAGGTCCTTCAGAAAACGGAAAATACGAGGTGTTTTTAAAAAAAATGTTTTAATGCGCAATCCTGATCTGATAAAGTCTTTCTGAGGAGAGATGAAAACACTGGTCTTATAAGGGTGTTTGTGTGTCTATGCAGTTTGTGGATTGTGCATTAAAACATTTTTTTAAAAACACCTCGTATTTTCCTTTTTCTGAAGGACCTATATGGTGGATTCTAGTTACACTTTTGGTGCTTTTGATTCACTTTTTTCATTTATTACATGCAAACTAACAACTGCGATCATATATGCTCCCACTCTGGCTGCCCTTACAAAATGGCACTAGGGATGGCACGTGTCTGGAATGTATACATGCGTGTACAGCCTTGACATGCTTCTTAAGGATACCGCACACTTCACTTGCATTCTGATCTACACCACTGACAACAGAATTCTTTTCCTTAACTACAGCTCCTAGGGATTACAAGTTTGTAGGTGTTGAACTAGTATGGACTAGTATAGAGCATGGACTGTGGGGGCGGAAAAGGATCAGTCCACTCACCCATATAACAACATACATTACATAAACAGTATTACAGTTGTAGATGTTTTTCATCTTAACCAAATTAAAAGCAAAACAGCCATAATGCAGTCAAATATACAGCAAGGAATTCTTAAAATCACTCATCTTAAATTTATAACCTGATTGAATATAAAATGTTATCCTCATAGTGTATTTTTAAGAGAAAACCAGTACTTGTTACTGTCATAATACAGGATGCTTTCAGTGGTATCAGTATTATTCTTTGGTGGTATATAAATTGCTGTTAAATATATAGTTTCCCTATTGTTGATTTTTAGGAGTGTTGTTAGAAGTTCAGCATTGTTAAATATGGGTATATGGAAGTAACGTGATGGTTAGGGAATTTTTATAAATGATTGCTACATCACATGCACACTTTTTTCCCCTGTCATACCTGATTATACTGTATTGGATGGGGGTTGATCTCATTAGCCTTTATTTATTTTTTTTAGACAGGTTTCAGTAGCTCTGTCTACATCAGGAGTGTATGTGGCAAGGTAGGCATACATAGCATGGATTTTATTGCACACAGTTCTTATGTTCATATTTTGTAAGGTGAGTTTCTGTTCTGTTTTTTGCCGAAATGTATTAGGTTTATGTTGGGGTTGGAAGTGTTAGTTTTATGAACAGTAGGACATGGGTTGGAGTGATTATCTCCATTTTTTTGAACTGATATTTTATAGAGGGAAGAGTGTGGCCATTTATATTTTGGTCTTGGTTTGGTATTTGATCATAAATGTGTATACTTAGGTTTGAGATATTTATAGATAAATAAGATATGGTTTGTTTGTAGAGATAGGATATTATGGAGAAAGGAAGGCTGGGTAGATGTTGATATTCTTTGTGAGGATTGTTTGAAGTCCTAAGTATTTGAAGAAGGTGGATTTGATAATTCGTGATGAAGGCCAGTAGATTGAGGAGGGATAGAAAAATAATCTGAGTTAGGAGCATCTTATTTAACTTGAGTTTTATCTTTGTTGTAAATTAGGGTTAGAAAATGTTATGAGGGTACTGGGTTGGTTACAGAGATGCAATTTGATAGTTATAGGGGCAAGGATTAAGACAGGTTCAGAGTCAGTCTTGGGTGGTAAATAAGAGTGGGTGTTTCTATTTGTAGACATTCTATTGATTCTTTTCTTCTGGAGGGAACTGATGGCATTGGTTTCAGGAATATGTAGGTGGTGCTATGAAAGTATAAATGGAGAGTAAAAGGGGTTGGGTGGGAATTAGGGGTAGGATAGGGGAGTGGAGTAATCCCAAGTGTTAGTGAGGGTGAACAAAGTGTTTTGAAAACTTGGCAAAGAGACAGAGAAAAAAAAATCAGTGACTTAATTTAACAGCCACAAATCTGCTGAGAGAGATAAGTAAAAGGAACAATGCAGTTTAAAAGGCCTTTGAGCTGTTAGATGAAAGACTTGACTTTTTTGCTCTAGGGCACAGTTTTAGACTGTTTGATAAAGAAGTTAACATTTACCATAATGTTTCATCTGTGTTGTCCATTTTCATTCTTCTTCAACTGTTGGATTCAGATCTGATCCTCAGATTTGACTCCACCAAAAAGCTCTTGAGTCCCTCCCTTACCCATAAAGCACCAATCCCTAACATACCTCAGATGATGTTTGCTGTTTTACATAAATTAGAAAGAACTACTATAACAATCCTAATAGAATAAGCCATATCTCTGGCTCAGCAAGAAAGACAGTGGTGTCCTTATAATCTCTCGTTCTTCTAGAAATTAATTCTGAACTAAAAGGTTGGGTTTGGTGGGTGTGGAGTTGAAGAATAATGAAAATGGACATACAGATGGAATGTCATGTTAAGTACATAACTTCTTTATCTGATGTTGTCAATTTTTATTTTATCTTCAACTGTTGGGAGAGAGTCCCCAAGCTATCTAAATTCCCAGGTGGACTCTAAGGAAGGATATTCCTGAGCACAGTTGAGCCAAAGGCTGCTCTTACATCGAGACCAGATCTAGTTTGTAATGAGTAATAAAGGTATGAGATTTGCCCAAGTTGCAGCTTCACATATGTCATCCATGGAAGCCCTAGATAGGAACACTGCAGAAGTTGATATGGATCTAGTTGAATAAGATCTTAGCAGATTTCGTAAGTAAAAACCCAAGTTGTTGTAGTCAAATGATATGCAATCCATCAGCCATCTGGCTAAAGTTACATTTGCAACTGACTTTCCAAATTTAGAATCTGCAAAGAACACAAATGATTGATCTGTCTTTCTAATATCTTTCATTCTATGTAGGTAAACATGCAATTGTCTGTGGACATCCAGTAAATGTAACATATGTTCAACTTTGTTTGCAAAATTTAGGAAGAAAGACTGGAAGATTAATGGACTGTTGGATATTGAATTCTGACACAACCTTAGGAAGGAAAGAAGCATTGGTATGTAATGTTACACTATCCATATTAAAAATTAAATAGGGAGGTTTAGAGAACAATGCTTGAACTTCTGAAATTCTTCTAGCAGAGGTAATGGCCACTACAAAGATAATTTTCCAGGTCAGGAATTTAAGATCACATCTATCTGCTGTGGAGAATGAAATAAGGCTTGCAGCACCAAATTTAAATTCCATGGTGGAGTAGGATCTTTATATGGTGGTCTCAGCAGGAATGTACCTCTCAAACAGGCTTTATAAAGATAAGATGAAGCCATGGAAGAATTCTTAAATCCAGTATGAAAATTAGAGATTGCTGTTGACTGAACTCTAATTGTTGAGGAGCTAGCTCCTTCATTAAAAATCACTGACAAAAATTCAAGAACACTTTGACCCCTTTTTAGCCCCTGTACAGTGTCTTTCTGCTGTGCCCAAAAGTGAACCTTTTCCATTTACTTCTGCAAAGTTTACTTGTAGAAGCCTTATGAGAAGATAAAGTATGTGATGGACAGGGGAAGAGAGCATCGGTTGTCTGGCTATTAAAGGAATTGGAGAAACCACTCTGTCAGCTTGAGGTTTGAGATATCCAGATGAATCATGCATGTTGAGTTAGACAAGAGGTCTGGAACTGGAGCCAGAATCTACTGGAGCCAGAATCCAAGGTGGGTAAAGTAGATGAGACCAAAGGAAGGGGAACCAAATCTGTCCAGGCCAGCAAGGTACAATGAGGATGACTTTGCTCTTCAACCAGACAGCTTTCTGTAGGAATTTGGGAATTACGGGAGTTGGAGGGTAGGCATAGAGAAGACCAGGGGGCCAATCACAGAGTATTGTGCCCCTCAATATTTCCCCCAGTGGAGAGATTAGGGCAAAGAAGCTGCTGCACTTGTTGTTTAGGGGAGATGCAAAAAGATTGCAGAAAGGCTAGCCCCATTGACTGAAAATCATATCTGTCACTTTCCTGAGAGACCACACATGAAGTAGTAGAATGAACCTGCTCAGTTTGTCTGCTATCACATTGGACTTCCCCGGTATGTGCATTGCTATCAGAAAGTGGTTGGAAGAACTCACCCATTGCCACATTCTGAGGGCTTCACAACACAAGAGTTAAGACCTGGTTCCCCTTTGTTTGTTGATTTACTACACTACAGACATGTTTTTTGTATGGATTACAATTGTCCCAAAAGGGAGAAAGTCTTGGAGTGCCTGCAACACTAAACAAGTGCCTTGGACTCTTTTCCCCAGGAATTGCCTCCCACCCAATCTGGGAAGCATCCATGGTCACTATAGCCTTGGTCTGAGGGAGTATGAAAGGATAGCCTTGTAGAACCTGATCTGATCAAATCTACCACCAAAGGTATCTCTTGCATGCCTCATGTGTTGATAAATAAACAACCACTGTGTTGCTAGCATCCATTGAAGAATTCTCATATGTAATCTTGGTAGTGAAAGTAAAATTATGTCTGCTGACAATGACCCAAGCTTCCAAGATCAACCAAGATGAAATTTTGGTACTGTGAATTATTTTCCTGACCCGGAATCTGATGGTCTGCACTCTTAAGAGAGGAAGAGAAGCTGTCACTGATAATGTGTTGAACACTGCTCCTATAAATTCCAATGTTTGAGTCAGTTGTAACTGAGATTTCTTGTAATTTATGGTTATCCCCAGAGGAGAACAAGTCTGAAGTACCTAATCTGTTGCTCTTATTAGTAGATGCTTGGTCGGTGCAGAAACATGTTAGTCATCTATGTATGGGAATGCATGGAATCCCTGTAGTCTCAAGTGAGCTGCTATCACTGCCATGCATTTGGTGAACACCCTGGGGGCTGTGGTGAGGCCAAAGGGTAGTGCTCTGAACTGATGATGACTGGATCTTAGCCAAAAGCATAAACAGCTTCTGGATTGTCTGTTCATTTTTATGTGATAGTATGCATTCTGAAGGTCTATCAAGCATATCCAGTCATCCTTGCCCAAAAGGGGCAGAATGGATTGAACTATGACCATCTGAAACTGTGTGTGTCAAACTGACTTGTTCAAGGTGGTGAGATCCAAAATTGGTCTCCAGTCCCCTGTTTTCTCTGGCACTAAAAAGAATCTGGAGTACATTCTGGACTCTATCTAGTCTGGTGGGACCTCTTGGATGACTCTTTTTCTAGCAGCTTTATCATTTCTAGAGCTGCTGCTTTTGCCTGACTGGGTGGAATATTAGCTTATTTGCATACAGATGGAGGTGGGAGGGAAAAGGGAATTATATAACCTCTGGAAATAATCCTCTGCACCCAAGTATCTTTTATGTCTAGCCAGGCTCTCGGGTGCAGGAATAATCGACCCCTGTTTGCCTACAGAGGGGGACAATTGGGCCTTCTTTCAGGAGGGCTGATAGGGACTATCAGAGAAAGAATTTCTGGACTCTTGGTTCTGTGAGCCTTCTATAGCATGTGGGTGGTGTCTTCCACTTGATTTCACTGCTCTGCCCCTGGGGGAACTATTTCCACATGGATCTCAGAAAGGACCCTTGGACTTCCTGAACCACTTTTTCTGACCCCTCATTAATTCCTAGAAAAAGGATCTTTGAGGGATCAAAAAATGTACCCCCACTGCAGAGAGGGTCTTTCCATCTTTTTCACACCCGAAGAGTGCATCCTTCACTTTTTGGCCAAACATCAAACTGCTAGCAAATGGTGCAATGACTTGAAACACTCCACAAAATCACACAGGCACATCCAAGCATGTCCCCTGAAGGAAATGCCTGAACTGGTCACCCTTGAGGCACCTTCAGCTGCATGCAAGATAAGCCTCGTGGATGAATTTGAAACAGATTGAAGGGTCACCAACTGACACACCACAGAAGATTGAGCCCCAGCAATAGTGGTCCCTGAAAGGGAATTTGAAAGTTCCATGATCAAGTCCCTTTATAGTCTCATAAAATGTGCCAAGTAGTTCAGTTAACTAAGGGCGAAGGTCGCTGAAGCATACACATACTTTCCAAATTTGTCCAATGACTTAGACTCCCTGTTAGGGAGATGGACAGAGAAACCTTGCTCAGCAAGTTCCTTCTTGCTGGCTGCTGCCATGACCACAGCATCTATGAGCACCCCCTTACTCCAGAACTCCCTACCTATAGGTGAAGCCATAATCTGATCTAGTCTCTTGGGGACTGGCTCAACCGAGTCAGGCTTCTTCTACACCCACCTAGAGATCAAGTCAGTGAGCAGAGTAACCCAGGAAGTAGATGAGACAGCTCCAAAAGCTTCCAGGAATACTGATTCCTCTAGTGAAGGGTTATTGGAGGATCAGCCACCTCTCTGCTTAAGCATCTCAAGGATTTCTCCAAATGAAATGTTTGCAGGAAGTGAACTTGGGGACCCTTCTCCTTCATCGAAATAAGTATCCTCGGTGATTGACTCCACCTCTCTGCTTAAATATCTCAAGGATTTCCCTGAATGAAACTTGTTCAGGAGGTGATCTTAGGGACCTTTCTTCTTCATTACAATCAGTATCCTCAGTGATTGACTCCTGAGGAAAGTCCAAGTGCCTCCTCTTGCACTTCCTTTTCCTAGGGACTTCCCCAGTGGGATGCTTTGGTGAAGTAAAGGAAGAGATTGTTAAACCCTGCTGGGTGGTCTGGAGACTTTGAGCTGGCTGCCCCTGTAGTGTAGAATGATGTGGCTCAAGGCACAGACACATCTGGGATCCAGAGGGAAGATCTAAGTTGGTAGGATCTGTCCATCCTGCTGGAGAAAAAGACACTCTCTTAGCTACCTCAAAGGCAGATCACTCTGGGGAGAAGGAAAACAATGAAGCCAAAAAGCCAGGATTCTGGCCCATTGGTTCCCTCTGCCCTTCCCTCTGCCCCAAAGACAATCTATCTGAGGTGGAAGTCAGAGCTGAACTGTCCAATGCCAAGACTGCAAGAGCCAGAGATGGCTCTAAAAACTTTGGAGTAAACTCCAATGCCTCAGACCTAATATGAGTGCTTCGGCCACGAGAGTCATCTGGCTCCAAAAATGATGGAGCTGGTGCACTCACAGACAACTTCAGATCCAAAGATAAAAATATCTTAGGATCCAAACCAGTCAGACCTGGGAGGCTCAGATCTAGGGGCTCCGAAATGTTCATTCAAATCACAGAAGGAACCACCATAGGTGGTGTGCAGAGGGGTGGGCTTCCTGGCTCAAAGGGTTATTTGCTAGGAAAACACACATTATATTTGCATCAAGAGGAATCTCGTAATCATTCTGTCCATGTCTTCTTTGGTCAAATTCCTGGAAGAACAAGATGAGGCAAGGGAAGGTGACCTAGAGCATTGTCTTTCTGAGAAGGGGGAAGGTACTCTTGAAGGTACCAGATCCAAAGTAGATGCATACCTAGTTCCGGCCAACATTATCAGATCCAAACAGGTTAGATCTGTGGAGTGTTTAATTGCATCTGTTGGATGTCAGATCACTGCAGATTTTGGGCCTGACTTGTGCGTCCTTTTAGGCAGCTCCAAAGAAGATGGATCTGATACAGTAGGCTTTGGAAACTTGGTAGAAGGTTGTGGGGGATTAAGCTCCAAAAATAGTCTCACTAAAAGAAGGAAGCAAACCCTTCAATATTAACTAGTTCTTTCTGTCTGCAATTGCTCATGGATTAAAATTCTTACAAATGGAGTAATCAGTTTGGAGGTGGTTCGTACCCAAACAGTATACACATAAGGTATGGGTGTCAGACAAGGGCAATTTGTGCCCGCACCTCTGGCATTTTTGAAACCCAAATGGCCTTTATCAGACATACTTGTTAGTTTCTATTATTCTTACAGTAAAAGTAAGAAAACCTTTTTTTTTTTTTCATAAAGAAGAACAGAAGGAAGGAAAAAGATACCAGCTATGGTATCGAGAAATGCATGAAAGTATAAGAAGAAGAAGATATAGAAAAGGGAATTCAACAGATGCTAACTATGGTATAATAAAGTATAATGGTAATGGAGAAAGACTAATAATAGATTTATATAAAAAAATAAAGTAGAAACACTTATCGTAATTTGAATGAATAACTCAAGTGCTCAGGCTGACCAAGTCTATTCGTGAAAGCGGCATTCAAGATTTGGAGTATGTTAGGGGTTGGTGGATTATGGGTAATGGAGGGACTCGTGAACTTTTTGGTGGTCATGAGCTATAGTAATAGCAGAGTCGGATCCAATGATCAGATCCAAACCCAAGAGTTGAGGATAGAATGAAGACTGACAACATCAGATTAACTGTATAATGTTAGGAGGTTTCTGTGGACTTTGAAATGCAAAGTTCAAAGGTTATCCCAGCCTCCACTGATTAACAAAAAAGAAAAAGCCAAAATGCAGTAGTGCAGCTCTGTAAAATTAATGGCTCAGAACTGAAAGTGGTTACACAAGAAAAGAAATAAATTTAAGGAAGGGAGATAGTGGACTGCTGAAAACAATGAATTGAATACAGTTAAAGGAGAAAGTGCCAATGGGACTGCTGTGGTCTAAGAAAATGGAGCTATTATAGTGGGCAAAGTTCTTGTTTTAGGCTGCCATAATATTTATAATTTGCATAAAAATATAGCCACAGACTGGTGTTCAAACTGCAGACGTCACTGTTACATACAGATCTATTTGCTTGCGGGCACAATTTTATAACAAAATAAAAACACACTAATGACACAGTTGAGTGCAATGAGTCAATGTTGACTGTGCACAGATACTAGCTCAGAGCTGAAAGTAGTTTAATAAATGTCTCAGCAAGGAGAAATAAGAAAGGAAGGGGAAGACCAAGGGTGACTTCCTTGAAAACATGCAATTCCACTAAAAAACACAGGAGGATATAAATAATTGGAATAACAACTCTAGAAGAAGTGAAGAAAATATTAGAGAAATAGTTTGAATAAGAGCAATAAGTGTAAGAGCAGCATGAATAAATGTCAGGGTCTGTTAGGAACCAGAGTAAAAGCTAACCAGCAGGATGTAAGTGGAGGAGGGTTTGCAGACTATAAGGCTATTGCTTACAAACTAGGACATGGAAGCACTTGTCTTCAGACTAAACACAATACAGGCTAAAACACATGCAAACTGGATGCCCCTAGCACTTACTTAGGGCCCAAGCAGAGGTGGTGCACAGTTTCCCTAAATAAGTGATGGGTGGATTGAGTGGACTCAGACTGCCTATTGGATGGACCTGCTATGTTGTGTATGCTTTAGGGGTGTTTCCAGTGAACCCTGTGACTCCCTTGCACCATGCTACAGAAAGAGAGAGAGAAGGAAACATGAGCATTGTTATGGCATTATGAAGTGTGAAAGAAAAGCTTTATATAGGCACACTTTGATAAGTAAAACCTTTAGGAAATTTGTCTTTTTTGTTCTGGATAAGATTTCTTCTGTTGACAGATCAGGGCCATGGAAAATTGAACTAGCAAAAGTGGAGTTGCTATGGCAACTTAGATTAGACTCCACTAGTACTCCTGGTCTCAGTGATATTACTTCTGTACTGCCAGCACTTAAAATTAACTTGCACATTTGTGAATTATTTTTTGATCAATTGTGATCACCTGACTGGGTGTGGACTATTTCAATTGTTGATTCACCAAGTAATAACAGTTTTTATAAGGGCTTTTATCCTACTTTTAAGGATATTAAGTATACTTGTTGGTTTCTTTTTGCATTTTTAACAAATGGATATGTGTGATGTTCCTCAAAGTGATTTTACTCATGGAAGTAAAAAGGAATGACCATATTTTCCCAAGGCTGTTTAGAATAACATAATGTGATGACTGTAGTAGCAATCAAAGAAGGTATAAAAAAAGAAGAAAGGAGATGTTAAAGTACAGTCTCCACTTTTAACAAATGATTGTATCCTCTTGGCTAAGGGCACAGACAGACCAAAGATGATGATATTCAAAAAGTTTTGAGATGTTCAAAAGGCCTACTAATTCTTAATGAAGTTAAAAAAACAAACACAAAAAATGTATAGGTTAGCACATGCCCTAAAAAAACAAAGACCCAAAAAACAAGAGCAGAGTACATAGGGAAGGAGTTTGGGAGGCTGCAAAGAAAGTGAGGGAAGTAACCCATCAGAAATGGAAAGAAGAGGAAACCGTACTGCAAGATAAATGGAAAAAAATGATGTAAACTACAGCTGTTAAAGTTAATAAAATCAGTTTGATAATAAACCCCAAAGTATGTTGTTAGATGTATAACAGTTTCCATCAGAGAGGTATAAATAAGGAGAATCTAGACAAAGTGTGATTCATTAATTCCAAGAAATAAAACACTAGGGATTGGCAATATGGACCACTATGTAGGGATAGGGAGCATTAGAGTTTGTACATGAAAGCCTTCAAAGTTAATCAATGGTTAAGAAAAAGAAACTTAGAAAACATGAGAAGAAAGAAAGAAAGAAAGAAAGAAAGAAAGCAAGGAAATAAATAAGGGTAACAAGTGAAGAGAGGAAACCAGTGGATAAGGTAAACAACATAGTAATAAAGAACATAATGCTGTTAGGCTTGTAAAGAAATTTGGAAGAATACTTATGATAAAAAGAAAAATTGTGAGACAGGAAAAAGTAGGGAGAAGCAGACTGCAGTGAAGGCGAAAGAATAATGAATGCAGCAGGATGGATGGAACTACAGCAGGTCATGCAACAAGATGTAAAAAGAAACAGTGAAAATGAACAATACACAATAGAGGAAATGTGCAAGTCATCTACCAGAGGATAGCAGAAAAGTATAAGAGTAGAAGGGAACCAAACAGAGGAAAAATACTGAGAGGTTGTGGGAAAATAGGTAGAAAAAAGGCAGACGTAAGTTAAAATGCAAGGACCTGAGGTGTGAAAAATTGAAAGGCTAAAAATGACTTGTGAGGAAAAGGAAAGCAAGATAGCATGTGAAGGTGAGTGCAATAAAAACTAGAAGACTAGATTTCAAACACATGGTATGGAAATGCTGCTCAACACCCAAAATGTGGCAGGAGGTAGTCGAGAAATAGGGTAGAACATGGGACAAGAATACAGACTACAGTTGAACATTATGTATCTTACTACTACTACTACTACTTCTTTTGGCTTTTCCCGGTTAGGGGTTGCCACAGCAGATCACCTGTCCGCTCATGATTGGCAGAAAAGTTTTACAGTGTCGAGTTGCCAGCCTGGTGCCCAGCCTTCCACAGAAGGCACACGCATGCACACACTCATGCCTAGGGCCAATTTAGAGTGTCCAATCCACCTACAGCATGTCTTTGGGATGTGGGAGGAAACCCAAGTGACCACAGGGAGGACATGCAGACTCCACACAGAAGGCACCCCAGCCGAGGATTGAACCAGAGAACCTCTTGCTGTGAGGTGACAACGCTAACTGTTGCATCACTGTGCCCCCCCCCCACCCCATTATGTATCTTACTACTCAATGTTAAAAAAAGCCACTTCAACAGAAGAATCAGAAACAGATGTTGATCATTGCAGAAGGGGATTAAGGTTTATGTAGCTACAAATTTGAAAGGACAATGAACAAAGACAGAAACTAAGCAACATTATCTAAACAAAGTTATCTGAGAGTTCAACCAAGAAAAGGAGGAGAATGACCACTTAAGGAATGGAAGGACATAGGACATAAGTATCAGATGCAAAGGGACCTATCAATAGCATAGAAAAGCTGATTTGGAGATTAGAGATGGAGATCACTGCAGCAGGGAATGGCTAAAGCAAACACAAAAAGAACAGAGTGAAGAAGCCAGCACCAACAAAGGTATTTTTAGCAAATAGACATTTCCTTTAGCAATGCAATCGTGTGAGTTTTAGCAGGCTCAGTGCTATCCTAAGCTGGCACACCAGTGGGATTGCATGCACTTGTATATATGATTTTCTTCTAAAAATAAGTCAATAAAACAAAGCAGAAAACAAATGGCATCTAAAAGCATAATGATATTCAGTTTTGCTTTACATGTATCATGCCTACTCTAAACCTGGTAAAAAAAAAATCCTTGCAGGCAAACTACACTTTCTCTCTTGACAACCCTTTTAATCTTCAGCATTTCTCATTCACCATATTTTTTTCAGGGGACATCAGCTGGGGAGCCTTCTGTACAGAGTCTGCATGTCCAACTTGTATTCAAATGGGTTTTCATTGGATGCTCCAGTTTCCTCCCGCATTCCAAAGACTTGCAGTAGGTGGACGTGTGTGCGTGTGCGTGTGTGTGTGTGTGTGTGTGTGTGTGTGTGTGTGTGTGTGTGTGTGTGTGTGCGCGTGTGTGTTATGGAAGAATAAATAAGTTGGGGCTGGCCCCCCAGCCATGTTTGAATATGGGAAAAAGGGAGTGATGGATGGATGCATTTTATCTGTATCCCTGCTTATATTAACATCTGTCTCTCTGGCCCTTATATTAACACCTAGTCCTATCACAGAGATTTCAAAGTTTTACATAGTGTCAGATTTCTCTACAATAAAATCACTCTGCTACAAAACTGCATATTATGCTTCAGGCATACTTACACCATGATCACAGAATTTCAATATCTTTCATTTCTGAGCGGCTGAAGCCAGCTTTCACTTACTATAACATCCTCATCCATGTTGGAAACCAAAAACAGTGCCAGTAGTGCTTCTATATAAAAAATAATAAGAAAAAGAAAAACAATCTGCACGACTGTTGCCAGAAACCCAAGGTCCCTGCAACACAGAATACAGTCTACAATGTACTGGAGAGCAGTACATTATTGGTTTAGTTGTTTAAGTGAGCAAAAAGACGAAGAATATTCACAATCTGAATCTGTTACTGATAATGAAACGGAAAAGAAGTTACAAAAAAGTAAATTGTTAAACTATATTGTTAGTGCCTTCCTAGTCAGAAGAAAAACAAGAAACTGAAGTGTTATGATAACAGTGTCACAGAAAACTGAATGAAATAATACATTTGAATTGTTAGTAATTGTGGGAGAAATATAAAATAGTGAAGAATGAAGAGAGGAAAAAAAGAGTAGAAAAGGATTATTTGTAATTCCATCAAATAGAGGAAAATAAAACAGACAAGCAAATATAGCAGGATACAGGCAGAGAACATGGATAATGTTAAAATTACTTACATGGATGCTGATAGTATAATGTCATCTTTGAGATAGTTGGTTGTCTTGTAATTGTATAAAACTTTAGTGAGTGACAATCTATTTGCCAAGCTTTAGGCATTTTGCCAGTTATAACAGTTAAAGTACAGTCAATAGGTAACTTAATAGTAGATGTTCAACTAAATCACTGCTGTAGTAATTCTAACAAATGGGACTTTCCGCCAGGGTACTCTGTACATCTGGCCAATCGACAAAACTCAAGCTCCTTTCTCATATGTCATACATGTGCCCTAAGCATGAATTTGCTGGTATAAGAAGAATGTATGGACAAGACAAAATCTCAGAGCTTTCTTGCCCTAATGTAGGAGAGAGAAGTCTAGAGTTTTAAGTTAAATCCTATAATGGAAGGAAGATAAAAGGGAAAATAGTTACATAAATAGGAAAAGGGGTACCCACCCCAGCCAGAGCAAATGACTAGTAAGGGAGGTTATATGTACTGCAACTGTGGTCTATTCAAACATCTACCATTTGGTAGGTTACCTACACAACTGTATTAGATTTTTTATAAGATCACTGTATAGTAATTCTTACAAACGGCATGCATCCTAAAGCTTAAGAAGTCGGGGTGGAAGAAGAAGCACCTGTATCCCGGATACCCTGCCCATCACCCCTGGCAAACCCATTTCAGTCTGTGTTGGTAAAATCTATCCAGGAAGAATCTGAGTTCTTTATAAATGCCTAAACAGTAAAGAATTTGTTCTCCCTTATCTTATGGATTCAGATAAAATGGGGGGAGTTGATTAGATTGGCTAAGGGTACATTCAGAGACTAGTTTGGCATAAAAAAGGATTGCTTCTGACACACACTCTTTCCTTGTGAAAGATCAAAGCAGGTTAAGTAAACATAAGGGTTTGTAAATCATAAACTTGTTTTGCAGATGTTAAGACTGACAACAAAATAATCTTCCAATTTAGGAATTTTAAGATATGGCTGCTGGTTCAAAGGGAAATTATTTTACATTTCTAGAACATAATTCTAATCCGATAAAGGAGACACCATTTTCCTTAGTGGCCTAATGTGTAAATACTTCTTATAAAACTATCTGACTTAAAAAAAGTGTTGATAAAGGAGCATCCAGTGACTGGCAGGCAGGAATGGCTGAAAGACATACCTTTGTTGAAGTGCATGCTAAACTAGAATTGAGCAACATACATAATTAATGGAGAACTTGGGGGGCTTCCCTTGAGATGGGTCATGTTCTCTAATTTGACTTTTCCATTTAGGTAAATAAGATTTCTTATTAGCACGATTTCATGCCTCTTTAAATACCTGCCACATGTCCTCAGAATAAAGGTGCCTGAAAAAAAGGAATCAAAAACCAAATCATCCAAAGATATATATTTAGGATATGAAGATTTTTAAGAATTAAAGATTCCTTGTCCTGGTTGAGCAAATCCAACTCATGAGGAATTGTCTGGTGATTCCCTCGGCAACTGCACCAGAAGGGAGAATCAGTGCTGTTTAGCCAAAAGTGGGTCACTGACACCATTAATAACAATTCCTTCCTTACCTTTTGGTGAACTTTGGAAATGAGAAGAAAAGGGAAAAGGTATAAAGAATTACCCTTGCCCATGAAATTGAAAATGCATCTGTCTTTCAGGCTCACAGCAAGGTGTCCAGAAAGCAGAACTGTTTTAGATTTCTACTGCGCATAGAGGCAAAAAGATCTATTTCTGGAATTCCACACTGGTGAACTATTTGTAGAAAGACCTTAAAGTATTCACTCATGAGGTTCTGTCCTGGAGTTGCTCAAAGAGTCAACCATTTTGTTTAGATCTGAAATAAATATATTGCTAAGTCTTAGGCAATGATGTCCAGCCTGCAAAGTGGAAACAATTTTGAGCTCCACAGATAAGCAAAAGGTCCAAAACAAAAAAAAAAGGCAGAGAGACTAACACAATTTCAAATACTCAGAAACAGTAAGGACCAATGTATCACGTAAAACGAGAGACTAACACAATTTCAAATACTCAGAAACAGTAAGGACCAATGTATCACGTAAAACGAGAGACTAACACAATTTCAAATACTCAGAAACAGTAAGGACCAATGTATCACGTAAAACGAGAGACTAACACAATTTCAAATACTCAGAAACAGTAAGGACCAATGTATCACGTAAAGCGAGAGACTAACACAATTTCAAATACTCAGAAACAGTAAGGACCAATGTATCACGTAAAACGAGAGACTAACACAATTTCAAATACTCAGAAACAGTAAGGACCAATGTATCACGTAAACGAGAGACTAACACAATTTCAAATACTCAGAAACAGTAAGGACCAATGTATCACGTAAATCGAGAGACTAACACAATTTCAAATACTCAGAAACAGTAAGGACCAATGTATCACGTAAAACGAGAGACTAACACAATTTCAAATACTCAGAAACAGTAAGGACCAATGTATCACGTAAAACGAGAGACTAACACAATTTCAAATACTCAGAAACAGTAAGGACCAATGTATCACGTAAAACGAGAGACTAACACAATTTCAAATACTCAGAAACAGTAAGGACCAATGTATCACGTAAAACGAGAGACTAACACAATTTCAAATACTCAGAAACAGTAAGGACCAATGTATCACGTAAAACTCAGTAAAAGGTAGAATATTTAATGAAAAACACAACACAGCTAACACGTTTTTATACAAAGCTTCAGGCAATTATAGAAACCTTCAGAATTGCCCTCCTTATGAGGATGAAACTTGTCCCATAACCCGTTACATAATTAAAATTTTTTATTCAGTGTGTTAAGCCTTTCACCTTTAAAACAGGTTTCAGTGGCAAACTATCACTGAGACTATGAAATCATAGACTTAAAGTTTCAAATCTATTTAAATTCAACTGCTTTAGTATGATTCATTAGATCACCATCCCTAAGACTTGGTTGTACCAGTTCCAGGAACCTGAAATGCATTATATTTATTACCTTTATCATTTACATGTTGTGCTAGGACACTGGTAGATTCTTCTTACAAATATCAAGGATGTGCTCATATATACTCTCTTTGAGAGACCGATTTGTCTTACTCACATAATAAACTGAACACACCTGACATAGAGCTATATAAACAGGATGTCTGCTACTGCCACTAGCAAATCATTGAAGGATATACACTACACCCATTTTTGGAGAAATAAATCTGTTACTTTTGCTAATGTGTGCACACATTGAGCAAGCATAACAAGAAAAAGTTTGTTGTTTCATTAATCTTCTACCACATGTTGAAAGCTCATAGCACAACTTCTGTTTAAGATTAGTTTTATTCATGAACAGTGTGAGGTGCATCATTCACTAAGCTGGCCATTTTAGTATTAGTGGTTAAGATATTCCTAGTTCTCCTGATAGTAATACAATTATAATAATATTACAAAGCATGCTGTCTGTCTTGGAAACATGCAGCAATACTTAGTAAGGTGCTTCGAGGAAGGAGGTGTTCCAATGGAGGAGGTGTAGGCCTGTCTACAGGAACTGGAAACTGGAAGAAATGGGGTGCAAAGTTCTCATCTAGCTTGTGCAAATCTGTCTCCCTGTCACATGGAAAAAATGGGTCACTTAAGTGCAGTTAGGGAAGTCATCAGTCTGGCTGTGGATAGGAAAAAAATTGAAAAGAGAATTATATAGCTCTGTTACCCAAGTATTAAATATGTAAGAGTTTCCCCAGTAACAGATTCAGAAGGGCATGTTAAAGCCACTGCTTTTTTTCTCTCTGTCTCTCATTTCTCCCACTATCATCATAATTCTCAAAATACCTGTGTCTGTGTTTCTGTGTAGGGTGAGTGATGTAGATGAAATATACTTTTTTCCTGATAGTTATATTTCTTATATAAACTTTCAAAATCCTTGCACGCTAACACGAGTAACAAAAATGTTCAAAAGATAGAATACCTATTACAACTTGTGAATGGGAGAAGAGAGTAGGTACCATTTGCTAGATCTGAAAGTGTAAATTAAAAAAAAAACAATAAATGTCACATTTGCCTTGAGTAACAAACTTCCCTTTCTGTTCTGCAGCTACCTATAAATACAAGCATGAATGGTTTGAAGTACAAGAAATTCTGCCACACAGCTCATAACAGTGTCCAGGTATGTGCTAGATAGCAAAGATCTCAATGTCACATCAACTCTGTCCATGTACAAATTAATTCAAGGTAGGCGTATGAGACAGCTTACAGACAAAACACTTGCAATAGGACAGCAGCATTTTACTCCCAAGGCTGCAATTACAATTAAAATACTGGATGGATTGGAATTTAACCAAAATGTGTACACTGTCTGGGGCACTGTACTGGAATTAGGGCTCAAGCTGTAGGTGATGGTTTTACATAATGAAAATTCTCCAACTGTTTAGTTTCCCAATTACAAAATTTTTGAAAAAAAACCCTACTTTGCTGAGCATTAATTCACAGCATTTGCAGGTTGTTATCCTGCTGTTTGGGGTAGCAGTTTAGTCTACTCTATGTATCTCTGTAGTGGTGTGAAGTATAATGCCAAACACTATGGGCACTGTCTATGCAATGGGGATGTGTGTAAAAAGGCTTGTTTCTCTGAGACACACACAAAGAAGTAAAAACAAATATGATAATTTATTCATCCTTTGAACAGTATTAGGCAAGAAACTTCTGGCTTAAAACCTTCAAATAATCCACCTCTAACACACGATACACTTTTGAAGAATGTAAGACAGAATGCAAGACACACTGCAAGCAAAGTTTACCTATAAGATAGACTGCCATCAGGCAAGTCAGATTTTGTTGGTTGGCTTTAAGGAGAAGAGACAGAAGCTAAACCTGGACATGGAGCTGTCTGCCATCAACCAACTAGATAAGATATTTGGAAGTTTTACTCAAGCAGAGTTACTCAGGGGTTGGCCTTGTAGTAAGGTCTTGGACTTTAAGGAAGTGAGTTTGAGCCCTCCAGGATACTTTTATTTTGTTTGTTAGTGTTGTTGTTATAGTGCTGCTATTTTTGTTTGATTAGGTACCCACTGGTAACCAGAGTTGAACTTGGGTCAAGGTCCAGTTTTGCCCAGAATACCCAGACTTCAGTTTCTATTTGGCATCCTCAAAATAATTTGGGTAGCGTCTGGTTAATTTCAAGGGATTCTGATTGCTATATATTGGTAACTTGGGTAGCTTCTGGTTAATTTCAAGGGATTCTGATTGTTATATATTGATAATTTGGGTAGCTTCTGGTTAATTTCAAGGGATTCTGATTGCTATATATTGCCTGACAGACACACACCTCTCAATTGTCCCTGATTTTCCTTGATGTCCCTCATTTGTCTGAAATTTTAGCTCTGTCACTCTTAATGCCTCCTAAAACTGGTAACATTTGGAAAAAAGGTGGAGAATTACCCTTAGTAAATAATAGCAGTATAACTTCTTTCACTTCGGGAAAAGTATATTAATATTAATTCACAACATCCTATTCAGTCAGGTTAATAGTGTTAATATTTTAAGTGTCCCTGATTATTTCTGGATTCGTCCCCAATTCTGCTGATGTCTGCCCTGATTCATTGATAGTTATGAACATGTCCCAGGCTGCATATTCTTTGCAATGTGAGTTAATGCACAGCTTGTACTCTAGCAACCTTTTAAGTGCAAGAACAATATTTAAATGTGTTAGGCATTGTCCCAACATTGCTTTTCTGGGTCAGATTTTTTGCTATAAGGTGGGTTTAATTGTCTGTATGTTTTGTTCTTGTTTAGATCTATGGTTCTGACAAATCAAAGAGCTGGAAGAAGCAGATTAATGCATACATTCAAGCTTCAGTCTTTGATTTTAAAGAAGGCCTCCCCCTCTGCTTAACCTGTTACCTGGAAACATTCTAAGTTATAAAGTTACTAAATCTCTACTCAAAAGTTGTTTCTTAACTGCATTAATTCTCCGTCATAAGTTTCAGTATTCTGCATTTGTAAATTTCAGTATTCCGGAATGCAGGCAGCAGCTGGGGATCTAACATTTGAGCTTGACATCATATCCTTCAGAAATGGCTACCCCCCCTCCCAAAAAAATAATCATCCTGGCAGCTTTCCAATTTTATAAGAGCAATATTATTTATTTTATTTTCATTTGTTTACCGGGATGGTCCATTGGGCCAAAAAGTGCTCATTTTCAGTGTAGGCCCGGGGAGAAAAGCTCTACAATAATTTATACAAACAACAAATATATCAAGTACAACAAGAGATGCCAATAAAATAGGTTGTTAACACATTTAAATTAGGCAATACAGCCATAAATAAGACTCCTCACTGATACTACCAGTATAAGTAATAGTAGCAAAGGAGGATCATTAATCAGGAATTAGGAAGGATTAAGGAGGTAGGTAGGATGGAGAAGGAGAGAAGTTGAGGTGGTAGTGGGAGAAAGAAAAAGTCAGCTTATGGAGTGAGAAGAATATTTAAAAGTTAACCCTGAATGTGAGCATTCCCCCCACCATAAGCTTAATGTTGTCCAGAATTTTGAAAGTCAAATGTGGGAGGTATGTTTGGTCCTTGTCTTAGTACAAAGCAAACAAAAAATAAAAAAGAGTAAATAAATATGTATGATAATTTCATGAGAAATATGAAGTGGTGGTTGCAGACTGACCCCCTCTGTATAATAGTGTGTGTGTGGTACCTTTAAGAACCATTTCAAATACAGCACGTGCATATAAATAGCAAGCACGTGCTAGCTTCAGTGCCATTTTGAGTGTGCAATCAAAGAGTGAGCATGTATGAGTGTGATAGTTTGAGTCTAAGTTTATCTAAGTTAAAGTTATTAAGCCTCAGTCCTGATGTGTTTGTACATAATAAAGCTGGTTGAACTGAACCCATAAATACTTTATTGTCACCAGACAAGCGACATGGTGTAGGATCAAGATTCCAGAGTCTGCTTTTCAAAGTATGAGGTGCAGAGTTAACAGTGAATGTAAACTAAGTGAACCGAGCACAAAAAAGGGCCAGAAACAAACCAAAGGTAATGAAAACTTGCACAAACAATTTATTTATTAAAAAAGATAAAACAGAGCATTAGAAGAGCACACAGAATGCATTACTAAGTGAGAGGCACAAAAAGTTTCTTAATTAAAAAAATGTTTAAAATTAAGATACTTGATAAAAGAATCAGAAAAGCACATAAGTGGTTTGGAATTACCTCAACATTGCAAAACGGGCATGTTTAGAGTAAAACGAGCACAAGCAACGTATAATGGGCATGGAAAGAGATCAAACAAGCAAAATGAATATAATAAAGGGCAAAAAGAGGGCACATTATGCATAAAGAAAGCAAGGTGACTGCATGTTTTGGCATAAACTACTCTTTCCCATTGATTGAAGCAATACAGGGCATAACTACAGTTATTTGAAGTATCTCAAAGTGTGTAAAAGTGCTTAGAGTGTGTGCTTATTATTGTGCATTTATTCTGAAGAGATTATTTGTGTGCAAAGTGCAACTATTTCATAAAGGGGAGTCAAAATACAGCCATTTCGAAAAGTTCATTGTGCTGGGTGTGTGTATTCACAGAGTGCTGCCATTACAGAGTGTTTCTTGCACTGTAAAGAGTTATTTAGCAAAGTACAGCCATTTTTGGGAAAGTTTCAGTGTACTGTGTATTTGCAACGTGCGACTACTTCAAAATATTTTTTACTATAAGCTTCCTCTGCCCAGTTTATTTGCACAGTGCAATTATTTTGAAATGTTTCTTACACTAATAAGAGGTCATTTCTTACAGTACAATGATTTCAGGTGTATTCTTGAGCCCAGGAGACTTATTTCGCAAAGCTCAGTTATTGAGAGACTTGTTTTGCTATTGGGCATGGTTACACATATTGGCATAAATTTCTGGCATATGTATAAGTGTGCATGTCCATATAGTTACCAGTGGACTTGGGTTGCATTGTGTTTTACTGCAATTTGTTGGCATGGCAGATGGATTTTGAAAACCATCACCACTTGTATTTGATCAGAATATTGCAGAAAATTAGAGAATATTTGAGTAAGAGTACAATAGTTTTATACAAGCAGCTTATTCTGACAAAGATGCATGCACCAGGACATTCATTTTGCTAAACCTAGTTGGGTCAGAGGCCACTGAAAGGGAGCATTTATTTGTGCATGCACCTGCAGTATATGAAGGAGAAGGGGAAAACTGTCATATTGTTGTACAGGCTGAATGAAGGGAGGACCCTGAGTGTTTGAAATGTAAATTCAGGGAAATGTGCAACTCTCAGACAAATATTGCATTGGAGAGGCATTTGTTTTACACAAGAGATCAAAAGCAAGGAGAAACTTTTGCAGCTTATATATTACTGACCTGAGAGACAAAGCTAAAACATGCAGGATTGGTGACTTAAAAAATGAGTTAATAAAGGACAGGCTTATGTGTGTTATTAATAGTGCTGCAGTGAGAAAGATTTTGCTTCATGACAGTCATTTAACGCTGAGCAAATCTATTGAGATTTGTCAAATCAATGAGGTTACAGAGAGGCACACAAGTATGCTTGCAAGTGATAAGAGCATGATTTCACCAGGCTCCAGAGCAAATGTAGACAGCGCGCAACATGTGGCTAGCAGAAACAAGCCTAAGCACACGGCAGCTGTAACTCCTGTGAGTATTGCAGGTAAAACCCATAGTTTTCCAGCAAGTTCTAAGATTAGTTCAGTGAAAAGCACATGCTCAGTGCATTACAAGGGTGAGTCAGCAAAACCCAAATCAAGCTTTATTTTTAACTGTCACAATTGTGGTTCCAATCATGAGTCTAAAAAAGAAAAGTGTTTAGCATTTGGTCAGCAATGCCACAAATGTAAAAAATTGAACCATTTTCAAAAGTTTTGCAAATCAAGTAAACCTCGTATGGTTATGAAGAAGGGTCACTTAAAATAGCAAGTTGGTCATATAGAGAGCTGCAGCTCTACTTTCTACATAGATGGTGTATCAGTAATTGGTGAAAAGAGTTATGCAATAAATTTGTTGGCAAAGATTGAAGTGTTTTTTACTGTCCAGATCAATGGTAAATCCACCAATCTCAAAGTAAACACTAGTTCAATGTATAATGTTATGTTAGCGGGCACGTTTGCTAAGATAAGAGCTGGTTAGCAAGTTAATGTGACCAGTTGTGTGAAACTTGTTGCTTATGGAGGTGAAGAAATTCACACCAAAGGCTCAATAGTGCTTTCATGTTATTTGGCTAGGAACTGCTACAGCTTACTATTCTATGTATTCCAAAGACCTTTGCAATCATTGTTGGATCTCAGAGAAAGTTTGAGAATGGATATGCTTTCCTTTACCAAAGAAATTCATTATGTAAGGAGCTGTCCCAGTTCCAATTTTACTGAAGCTATTTTCTTAGAGTATGCTGATGTTTTCGATGACAAGTTAGACAAGCTTCCAGTTATGTATTCTATGAAGTTAGACCCAGAGGTCAGTCCAGTGGTCAGACTAGCAAGAAAAGTCCCGATAGCTATGCCGATAAAGTCAAAGCTCAGTTGGATAAAATGGTGCAGCAAGTTGTAATTTGTGTAGTTACAGAGCCAACTGAATAGGTGTCATCCATGATAGAAGGCCACAAAAAGGGCTCAGATGAACTCAGAATACATATTGACCCAAGAGATTTGAAGAAAGCATTAAAGAGACCGCATCATCCTGTGCGTACAGTCAAGGAAATTACAGTTTTAATACCGAATGCCACTGTTTTTTCTGTCTTGGATCAAAAAGTTAATTTTGGCAAGTGATGCTTGATTGCAAATCTTCACTACTGATTACTTTCAGTACCCCATTTGGAAGATATAGATTCTTCAGGATGCCATTTGGAATAAATTCTCCATGTGAATCTTTCAGCGTGCAATGGAGCAAATTTTTTCAGGTTATCCTTGTGCCATAATAGTAGATGATTTATTTGTTGGAAGCAGTGGTGAAGCAGAGCATGATAGAAACCTTAAGAAAGTTCTAGACAGAGCATGTGAAGTGAATTTGAAGCTCAATCCTCTGAAGTGCAAATTCAGATTTCCAGAAGTTACATATGTAGGTCATTTATTTACTAGCACTGGCTTGTGACCAGACCCATCCAAGCAAGCAACCATTCTTGAGATGCCAGCAACGGATAATGTTTAAGCTCTACAACATTTTCTTGGCATGGTCAACTATTTAGGCAAGTTCATATGAGACTTCAGTGAGCTGCCAGCACACCTTTGAGATAGCTAACGTGCAAAAATGTTGCATGGTCTTGGTTGGAACAGCACCAGAGAGCAAGGGAAGACCTTAAGAAGAAAATATCCACCTCACCTATATTACAATACTATGATGGCAATAAACCAGTAACTCTTTCCTGTGATGTTTCAAAATTTGGTCCTGGCACAGTTCAAGAAGACAGACCAGTAGCCTATGCATCTAGAAATCTTACCCAAACTGAAATATAAATGCTCAAATTGAGAAAGATCTTTTGGCAATAGTATTTGCATGTTCAAAGTTTCATGATTATATTTATGGTCAAGATATTCAGATTGATACTGATCACCATCCTCTAGTTACTATTTTAAAGAAGCCTATGCATTCAGCTGAAATGAGATTACAAAGAATGACACTCAAATTGCAAAAGTACAACTTCAACATGGTCTATATGAAAGGCAAACTTCTTTATCTGGCTGATACCTTATCCAGATCACCCAGAAATACAACAGAACAGCTTAATGCAAAGAATTTTGACTGTGATATCATGGATATGCGTAATTTTTCTACCACAAGACTTGATGAGCTGAGAGATCATACAAAGACTGATCCAGTTTTGCATAAGCTCAACCACTACATTCATGTTGGATGGCTGTCAAAGCAATCTAGTGTACCACCTGAAGTGCAAACTTACTTTCCTTACAGAGATGAAATGTTGATGGAAGATGGCATTATTTTCAAAGGTCCTAAAGTTGTTGTTCCTGCTTCCTTACAACATGAATATATCTAGATTTTGCATTGTGGTCACCCAGGTTCCAAATTTACCAAACGAATGGTGAGAGGGCTTGCATTTTGGCCTTCTCTAGCAAAATACATTGCTAAAGTACTTTCTCAATGTATTTTGGCCTTCTCTAGCAAAATACATTGCTAAAGTACTTTCTTCTTGCTCAGTATGAAATAATACTAAACCACATTTGCAAAAAGATCCACTTCAGCTAAGTCAAGTTCCTAAACTACCTTGGTCAACAGTAGCCACTGATATATTCGAGTGGAACTGTCAGCATTACTTAGTGTTGGTAGACTCTTATTCAAACTGGTTTGAGATCTATTCACTACCTAACCCAATTTCTACTGCTATCATCAAATTGAAACATCATTTCTCAGTCCATGGTAGTCCACACAAAGTTATTTCTGGCAATGGTACCCAATTTACCAGTCCGTTGTTTCAGAAATTTGCAAAAGAATGGGACTTTGTATATTTTACTAGTAGTCCAGAATATCCACAGTCAAATGGACTAAATGAACGTACAGTACAGAGTGCAAAGCAATATCTAGAGAAGTCAAAGCATGATAATACCAATGTCTTTTTGAACTTAATCTTAGAAATATACCCCATGATAATATACTTGGCTCACCTTCTCAGAGACTTATATCTAGGCAAGCCAGAACAACATTGCCTATCAGTACCAGTTTGTTGAGGCCTAAAGCAAAGAATAACAGAACAATCAAAGCCCAACTATTCGGAAAGTGTTCTTTCCAGAAGTCCAGCTATGATAAATCAAGCAGATTTCTTCATTCATTGAAAGGAGAAGAAGGGACAGTGAGGATACAAACAGCAAAAGGTTTCGACCGGATTGGTGAAGTAACAGGTATATGTGCCGAGCCGAGATCCTTCTTCAAAGAATCTGAGAGTGTGAAGTACAGGAGAAAGCACAAACATCTTCTTCCTGTATCAGACAAAGAAGTTATGTCTTACCATAACATTCCATATGTATTATTGATCCTCGTTCAGTCATTATGCATGGGTATCGGTTCAGAGTTCGGAACCGAGCCGGCCATTTTCCAAGCTCGCGTCAGCTTCAAACTCTCAAGCTAAACTCTTACCCACAATCCCCCTCTCCTTGTTACCTCAGATTGAGTTTGCAAGTCAAAGAAGGTAGAGGCTACCTCTGGTCAAATAACCTAAGAGAACTGGATGGTGAGATCTACTAGAAATCACAGGAGGGGGAAGGAGGGAGGGTCATAATGACTGAACGAGGATCAACAATACAGATGGAATGTTATGGTAAGACATAACTTCTTTATCTGATATTGTTAATCCTCGTTCATTCCTTACGCATGGGACAGAGTCCCCAGCTACCTCTATTCCTGGGAGGCTCTCATGGAGGACATTCCTGAGCACCATAGAACCGAAAGATGCTCTTCTCCTGGAGGCCAAATCCAATTTGTAATGATTGATGAAGGTATGCAGTGTAGCCCAAGTTGCAGCTACACAAATGCCATGTAAAAAAGCTCTGGCATGAAAGGCAGCAGAAGTTGCCACCGACCATGTTGAATGAGCTTTCATGGTAGTAGGCAACGAGATATTACGTTGTGTTTTAAATAAAGGTCACACAGTCCTTCAACCATCTAGCTAATGTGACCTTAGCAACAGCAGATCCTAATCTAGGTCCAGAAAAGGCCAAAAATAACTGGTCAGATTTAAGAAAAGGTTTAGTCCTGTTTAAGTAAAACGGATTTGCCTGTGTATATCTACGGTATGTAGTTAATACTCTCCTCTGTTTAAATAATTGGGAAAGAAAAATGGCAATTCAATGGCTTGATTAATGGACATTTCAGAGATCACTTTAGGCAGAAAAGGCGGATTAGTTCTTAGAGACACTCTATCTCTATGAAAAATCAAGTATGGACTCTTGATACATAAAGCTTGAAGCTCAGAAATACGTCTGGCAGAAGTAATGGCGACCAAAAACAAAGTTTTCCATGACAAATACTTGAGGTCGCAAGACGAGGCTGGTTCGAAAGGTGACATTGTCAAAGCTTGTAGAACTAATGATACATACCATAGTTGAATAGGTTCTCTAAAAAGTGGCTTCAGATGATTCACACCTTTTATGAAGGTCTTGCACAATTTATGGGACATAAGTGGAATCTTGGACACCCTCATGAAAATTAGAAATTGCAGCCAAATGAACCCTAATGGTGGAGGCTGATAGACCCCGATTGAAACAGGTCAGCCAGATAGTCTAGTATTATCGACACTGGTACTGAAAAAGGGTCTACTTGTTTATCTTTCAGCCAACAGGTAAATCTTTTCCACTTGCTCAGATAAGTAATTCTAGTGGAAGACTTATGAGAAGCAATGAGAATATCACATACTGGTAAAGAAAGATCATTCTGCCTGGCAATCAAGGGAATTGGAATAGCCAAAACGTGAGCTTCAGGCTGTTCAAGTTGGGATGAATCAGGTTCTGTGTATGTGAGATCAACTCCGGGGTTCAATGTAGAATCCATGGTTGATCTAGTAGGTGAGGCAAAGGAAGGGGAACCAAATCTGTTGAGGCCACTATGGTGCTATGAGATCACCTTACTCTTCAACTGACGGGCTTTCTTCAGAAACTGGGGAATGAGAGGAAAGGGTGGAAATGCATAAAGAAGACCCGAGGGCCAATCGTAGACTAGAGCATCCCTGGGTGACTGTCCCGGAGGGGGAATCAGGGCAAAGTAGTTGCTGCATTTGTAGTTGGTCAGGGATGCAAAGAGGTCGCAGCAAAGATGGCCCCAGTGGTGGAAAATCTCCGCCGCTATCAAGGGATTCAGGGACCACTCGTGAGGTTGAAGAATGCACCTGCTGAGTCTGTCTGCTATCACGTTGGAACTCCCGGGAATGTGCGTTGTCTAGAAGAAAATGGTTGGTAGCCATCACTCATTGCCATATCCTCATGGCCTCTCGACAAAGGGGGTATGATTTGGTTCCACCTTGCTTGTTGATGTACCAGACCACCGCCATGTTATCTGATTGAATCGCAATTGTCCCAGACGGCAGCAGGGGATGGAATGCTTGCAATGCCAGAAGCACCGCCCTCAGCTCCAGAACATTTATATGCAGATGGGCCTCCAGTTTGGACCAAGTGCCTTGGACTGTCTGTCCCTGACATAGCCCCTCCCACCCTATCAGAGAAGCATCCATGGTCACTGCGGCCTTGGGTTGCTGGGGGGAGAAGGGGCGAGACCATTGTGAGAGATTGTGTGTCATCCACCAATTTAAATCCTGTTTGCACCTGTGGGTTACTCGAATCATGGCTGAAAGAGGATGCTGAAAAGGATGCCATTGGGTGAGCAGTAGCCATTGTAGAAGCCTCATGTAATGGAGGCTGCCATAGAGCCCAACAGCTGTAGAACCAAGTGAGCCGTGGATTCTTCCTTAGTTGTTTGTTGTGAATTAGTTGTTGCTTTATCTTTAGAATTCTCTGCTCTGGAATAGCAGCTCTGCAGTTTTTTGTGTCCAAAATAACCCTTATGAATTCTGTCGACTGAGATGGGGTGAGATTGGATTTTTGCCAGTTTATGGTTATGCCTAGCCTTTGAGCAGTGAGGAGAGAGTATGCCAGGGCTTTTTCCAGTAGATGTCTGCTGGGGGCGGAAATGAGCCAGTCGTCTAGGTATGAAAAGACCTGGAATCATTGAAGTCGCAAGTGAGCTGTGACAACTGCCATGCACTTTGTGAACACTCTGGGGGCTGTAGAGAGTCCAAAGGGCAGTACCCTGAACTGGTAGTGACTGGCTCCCACATGGAAGTGCAGAAATCTTCTTGATGGCCTGTCTACCTTTATGTGGTAGTACGCATCTTGAAGATCTATAGAGCACATCTAATTGTCTTTTTCCAAAAGCGGGAGGATAGACTGTATTGTGACCATTTGTAATTTTTGTACTCTCACAAACTTGGTCAGTACACTGAGATCCAAAATTGGTCTCCAGTCCCCGGTTTTCATTGGCACCAAAAATAGTCTTGAGTAGAATCTGGATCCTATCTGGTCTGGAGGGACTATTTGGATGACTCTCTTTCTTAGCAGCTTTTCTATCTGTAGTGCTGCTTCTTCCCTTTGACTGGGTGGAACGTCATGAAGATTTTTTGAAGGGACGGGACAAAGATAGAGTGGGATATGATAACCTCTGATTATAATCCTTTGTACCCAAGAATCAGTAGTGATGGTTAGCCAGGCAGAAGGGTACAAGGAGAAACATCTCCCAACCACCTCCAGAGGAAAGAAGTTGGGCTGCTCTTCAGGAGCACTGGAAGGACTGACCAGGGAAAGAATCCCTGGACCCCTGGTTATGTGGACCCCCTCTGTCCTGAAAGGAGCATCTTTCCTGTGAGTTTCCCCCCTCTGCCTCTGGGGGAGAACTCGGCCTGTGTGTCACAGAAAGGACCCTGAGATTTCTTGAACTATATCTTCCCACTTTTTTGGTTTCGGGAGAAAGCACGTTGAGGGGAAGAATAATGGGCACCTACGGCAGAAAGGGTCATACCGTCCTATTCACATCTGGCCAGTGTGCTTTTGACTTTGGGCCCAAACAATGAGGAGGCCTTAATGGGGAGCATTAAGAAAGGAAGACTTAAAGGGTTCCGTGAAGTTGCACAAGCGCATCCAAGCATTTCGTCTCAAGACCGCAGCTGAACCCGCTGCTCTAGCTGCTCCTTCTGATGCATGAGATATCAGTCGCATAGAGGAGTTAGATATAGATTCAATGGTGGCCAGCTGAGAGGCCACTTTGTCACAGACTTCATCAGACATGGCACCAGCCAAGGTTTCAGAGAGGTCAGAAACCAGATCGCTCTGAAGCCTGGTAAAATGTGCCATATAATTCAGGGACCTGATAGCAAAGGTCACTGAAGCAAAGGTGCGCTTCTCTATCCTGTCCAGGGCCTGGGAATCTTTGTTAGGCAGATGGACAGTCTGGCTTTCTTCTTCTGCCAGATCCTTTTTTGTTGCAGCCACCACCACCAAAGCATCCACAGGAAGACCTTTGGACCAATGGGGATCCAAAGCAGGAGGGGACAATATCTTATCTGGCCTCCGGGGAATATCTTCAATGGTATCAGGAGCCTTCCAAGCACACTGCACGATGAGACGGACAAGTTCATCAGCAGGTGGAGTAACCCAGGAGGTAGGGAGCCGGGTGTGAAAGGTCTGCAGGAACACAGATTCCTCAGAGTTCAGATTAGAGGACTGCCAGTCACCTCTCTATTTCAGGAATTTGAGGATATCACCAAAGGATACCTCAGAGGGTGACCAAGGGGATCCTTCCCCCTCATCAAAATCTGTGTCTTCGGTGAGGGACTCCTCGGTGGAGTCCATGTGCTTCCTCTTACATGATCTTTTCCAGTGGACTTCCTCAGTGGGAGAAGCTGGGGAAGACAGCGTAAAAGGGGATTCCTGAGGGAATATGTCCTGCGGCCCCTGCACCCGGTGTCCGCTAGGTGCAACTTGTGGAACCAGTGTACCACAGGAAGGTGGAGGTAAAGACAGTCTGGAATCACCGGCAGCAGTGAAAGCCTTCTCCATCAGTTGGAAGGCTGGTCCACCCGAAGAGGAGTGCATGTCTAGGACAGGGGTCACCCCTCCCCCTAAGTGGCTCAACCTGCCGACCCAAAGTCCCCAGATGGCTGCGGAGCAGCAAACTATGCATGTCACAACTGACATCCTGGGTCATAGCAAAACTTTCCTGCCACAAAGGCAACTGTGGTTCCTTTTTGAGATCCATAAAGGGAACCACAGAAGGGAAAGACTGTGCTATATCCATGGACTTCAAAGGCAATGAAGGAGAAGAATAAGAAGGGGTTTTGGAGATGGGTGATCACCTCCCAAAGAAGGATAGTTCCTGAGGGGTGGGATACCTCTGGCCAAGAGTACCTTTTCCACAAGATACAACACATCATGTTTGGAAAGGTTTCTAGTGGACCTCACAGAGACTGAGGGAGAAATAGGCCTGTCCACAGAAGAGGCAGACTCAGTGCCCATCTCATCTGACTGCACCAAGGACAACGGTGATGAGAGAGACTGGACTACTGTTGTCTGCACCAAAGAAGTAATTGGTGCTGAGGTCATGGTCTGCACCAACACAGGGATCAGTGCCAAAGCTGGAACCGACAAGACAGGAGTCAACAATAAAGGCATCAGTTCCGATGAAGATCTCAGAGCCGACGTGGTCAAGGTCTGCGCCGACTGAATGGTCGGTGCCGATACAGTGGTAATGGTCTGAAACAAGGAGCCCCTCGGTGCCGATATATAGAAGGCTGCAGGAGAAGACGGAGCCGAAATCACTAATGGAGCCGAAGGCCTCGGTGCCGAAGGTCTAAGCACCGAAAGCACTGGGGCTGACTGAGAGAGCTCCGGAGCTGAAACTTTAGCCTTTTTAGGTTTTGGTTGGTGGGAGTCCCCAGCCAGGGATGAAGGCAAAGGTTTAGCCTTAGTAGGAACATCCAAAGTTTTCTTATGGGCTCTAGAAGAGGTTGAGGCCTCTGACCCAGAAATAGCCTCTGAAAAGGGAGATTTTAGAAGTCCCTTCAGTAACAGCTTGCTTTTCCTTTCTAATAAGGTTCTATTAGAAAAGTTCTCACAAATAGTACATGGTGGGTCAACAGACAAGTGGAAAGCTCCCAAACAATAAACACACAAAGAGTGTGCATCAGAAGTAGGCAGTTTGTGTCCACAATCAGAACACCGCTTAAACTCCAGACTACCTTTCTTATCTGCCATGACAGTAAAGTAATTAATAGAGAAGGTACCAGCAATGGTACAAGAGAGTACCCGAAGGTATGAGAGAAAAGAGAAAAGGATTACCAATGATGGTAAAGAGAGAATACCTTGCGGTAAAAGAAGCAGAAAAACCTGAAGAAATTATGAACGCTAGATGCGATAGGGTAAGAGACAATAAAATATGAACTTTCCTGACAGAAAAGTAATCTGTAAAACTATTAAACAACAATTGAATGTACTTAGTGCAAGAGAAGTAGCTTGACATGACCGAATGGCAACGCGGCAAATGAAATCTGAGGTAACAGGGAGAGGGGGGTTGTGGGTAAGAGCTTAGCTCGAGAGTTTGAAGCTGACACAAGCTTGGAAAATGGCCGGCTCGGTTCCGAGCTCAGAACCGATACCCATGCATAAGGAATGAACGAGGATTAACGATATCAGATTTGATATTGCAGCATTGTTCCTGTGATACAGCCTCTAGATCTCCGAGGAATTCAGACGATGTTTCTGTTGCAGAACATGTCTTCACTTCTGTTTCTGTTCCTGATGATGTTCCAAATGTCCCCAAAGTTGAACATTCAACAGAGACAGTCCATTTGCTAGACCTAGTTCTAATTTCTGTGTCACACAATTTGGTCGTATTTCCAGACCTAGTGTGAAATACACAGCCACCTGGACATAATTGCCTATATGCATTTAATTCTATATAATTGCATGACAAAGAATTATTTTGTATTAATTGCATGTCAACTGATGTCATCAATAATGCATGACTATTTCTCAAAGCGGGAGGATGTAGAGTAGTGTGTGTGTGCTGTACCTTTAAGAAGCATTTCAAGGACAGCACGTGCATATAAATAGCAACCAGATGCTAGCTTCAGTGCCATTTTGAGAGTGCAGTGAGCATGTGTGTGTGATAGCTAGTTTGTTTATAAGCTTATCCAAGTTAAAGTTATTAAGCCTCAATCCTGATGTGTTTGTACATAATAAAGCTGCTTGAACAGAACCCATGAATGCTTGTCTATTTTATCCTGACGAGATGAGCGACACCTCCTTATTTTAAAGGCAATTAATTATCAGGGGGATTTCTAATTTTGAGGTTTCCAGTCTAATCCATACAGAAGTAGATAGGTGTCCAAGGGAATTGGATGTAAGGTTTTCAAGACCCTCCAGGTTATCAGTCTTGTGGTGTGGTAGGAAGGGTAGGCTGGTTACATTTACTTTATACAATAAATAAATAAATCTGATTTAAAATTGCAGCAAAACTATAAAGAGTTCTCTCAGCTTGTAGTTGCAAATACACTGGTATTATGTTATTTGTAGCAGGTGGACCCCCACCTTATTTATTTATTTTATGAAATTGATTGTTTCAGGGAAATTATTCTGAGTTCTGGCAGTGCTGTGTTTGTTAACATTTCATTCCCTTTTTCTTATAGGTATTCCCTCCCTCCATGTGTTGAAGGATAGATGGCAATGACTAACTCCTGAGGCTCAAGACCTTTCTCCTTTCTTCATACTTGGACGTGGTTCATGGTCATGACAGAAGCCAGTTACTTCACATAATGTCTCTGCAGCCAAAACTCCCAGATATAGAACCTGGAATGATGCTGATAGCAGTGTAAACATTCTAGTACCAGTCCGAGAGTTTGGAACCTGGAAAGATGCTGATAGCAGTGTAAACATTCTAGTACCAGTCCGAGAGTTTGGAACCTGGAAAGATGCTGATAGCAGTGTAAACATTCTAGTACCAGTCCAAGAGTTTGGAGCTGGAAAGATGCTGATAGCAGTGTAAACATTCTAGTACCAGTCCGAGAGTTTGGAACCTGGAAAGATGCTAATAGCAGTGTAAACATTCTAGTACCAGTCCAAGAGTTTGGAACCTAGAAAGATGCTGATAGCAGTGTAAACATTCTAGTACCAGTCCGAGAGTTCGTTCAAGGAAGGTAAGGTAAGAGGTCATTTTTTGGTCAGGGACTCCCCCTTGCCTTTTTTTAGGGATCAGCCAGTTGATGATTACTTCTCAGAATTCTTATACATATTTCATGACGACGGTAGGTCTAGGATTTTTGACAGTTTTAGAAAGGAACATTAGAGCCATACTAGTGCCGTCTTCCAGTTCTCCCTAGCAATCTTGCCCTAGCATGGCTTCTTCTTCAGTGACAGCACAGACTTTGAACACAGCTTCATTCCCTGACAAGAATATCATGTCACATGTCTCAGCTCTCAACCTAGCTTAGTTGCTAGCTCCAATGGCCACTGATAGCTCTGCTAGATCCACTCTTTTCTGGTCACATATTACAGCACATATTCCCTTGAATGTCAAAGAGAAAGCTATTTGGGGTTATTTCATAAGACATCTTTGATTTAATCGACATTAAAGACATTCAACAAATTCTTGAGGTTGACAGTTTTGGGTATAAAGACATATTTGCACCACTCAACGCCCCTGGTAAGAAGGCAACAGCCAAGTCAGTGTACAGGAACTGGAAAAATTGGGCTCTGTGTTTTGCAGTCTACATGGCAATTCACATAGAATAAGGAAGTGAGCAAAGCCTCCCCAGTTTTAGCTTATTTTCTAACCATTTGGGAAGCCCATCACATTCATTGGGGGTAGCTTGGTCTTGGCATGACTAGCAATTTAGGAAATTAAAGACAACAGACAAGATGCTTATGTGGGATCAGTGACATGCAGACATTTGGCTCAGCCTTATGCTGGACAAACCTTTTTTCCCTGAGAAATGACTTATTTTCCAAGAACCAAGCAAAGGTTACATTTTATTGGGGTTTCAACAATGGGAAATGTCCATGACCCACCTCTGCTCCCACTGTGGGAAAGATCACCCTGCTGGTAGGTGTGGTGTGAAATCAGGTCAACCCACTACAAACCCCACCTCTCCTTTAAGTGATAAATGTCCGACCAAGAGTCACAACAACCTGGTCAGAAGCATTCTTTTCATGGCCAAAGAAGAAATCTTTCACGGGTTCAGTTTCTTCTTGTCCTTCCCTGATCAGATAAGATAAACTTGCTACCCTACTTATGGAGTATCCCAACATGAAGGCCGCCTCTTTTCTTGTCAAGGGTTTTTCTCAGGCTTCACCACTGAGTCTTTGGTGTCTTTAAATTACAACATAGTTCAAAACCTGTTGTCCATTAAATTGTATGGGCAAGTGACTCTAAAGGAAAAACAGTCTTCGGCAGGGAGGATCATCAGCCCATTTTCCCTCCTTGGCCTGCCTACAAAATACCTCCATAGGCTTATCCTCAAAAAAGAAAGAAGGGGAATTCCATTTAATTCATCACTTTTTGCACGCAGCTGTTTTTTCCATCAACAATTTTATAGACAAACAGCAACCCAAGGTACACTACACGTCTCTACATCAGACTGCATAGGCCATTAGGGAATTTTCAGATCCATGGGTATGTAAATTAGATATCCAGTCTGTATTTCATCTACTGCCCATTAAAAAGTGAGATTAGTATTTGTTAGGCTTTCAGTTTAAAGGGATTTTTTTTTTCAAAACTTCCATGTCCATGGGCTGTTCCCTGGGTTGTGCAGTTTTTAAATCTTTAACTTCTGTTTTGCATTGATGTTGGCAGCAAAGGACTCAAGACAAGCAGCCATTCACTACTTAGATGATTACCTGTTAACAAGCAAAAGGCAGTCTGGGGCCCAAGAAGGCATAGCGATTTTCATTCAGCTTTGCAATAAACGTAAGGTTCCCTTGGCCAAAGAAAAACTAGAATGCTTCTCTCAGGCAATTTCTTTTTCAGGGCCCCTTACTGATGGTCCAGCATTTGCTTTCAAGATCCTTCCAGACATATTACTGCACCTCACCTCAGATCCTCAAATCACAAGTTTTAAGGGGCTCACAAAGCACAAATTGGGAAGTCATGCAGTTGCATGTGCTGCTAAACTTTGCTTGCAAAGCCATCGCCCCAGGCAGGCCTTTCCTCAGATCCTTAGCCAACCTGCTGAAGGGCAGTAAATGTAAAGACCACAAAGTCATAATTATGGGGTGGATTAAGGAAGACTTGCATCTGGGAAACAACTTCTTAATTGCAATAGAGTCATGTTCAAGCAGAGTCAGTGAGTTTCATCAGTTGTGTTGTAGCTTTTCATAGATTCTGCAACAGGCATAGGTATGGGTGGCTGTTTCCAAGGGAGGTGGTTTACAGGAAAATCGCCCTTCCTTGGTTGAAACAAAGATTGAAAGACATTACTTTTTAGAGGTTTTTCTCGTCCAGGTAGACACTATGATTTGGAAAGAACATTTTAGGAACAGCATTGCTTCCATTTACTCTGACAATCTATCAGATCAGTTTGAGTTTTTCTGGTCACCATGTATCAAGGCATAGACAATGGCATAGCTGACAGCTTATCTCACTTTCAGTTTGCAAGCTGGCTTCAGATGTGTCTCCCTTATGGAACCCCCATTCCTTTAGAAGTTTGGCTCATTGGCAAAGATTAACTTTGCCTCTCTTATCAAAGTCTTAGGCTTTGAATACCAGCAGGGTTTATTCCACACCCTTACACACCTTCAGTCCTTTTTACAAGAGTTTACTCCAATCCCTACAGACACTGGGATCTTTCTTTATGGTTACAGTTTATAGCACATAGGTGATTGTTCAGGACCATTCACTCATGGGTTGTGAAAATTATTAACCGTAAGTAAAACTATTTATTCTGTCAGTTCTTTCCTGTACAGCTGAGTCAGAAATGACACCAGAGTGGCATTTGTGACCATTTTCTTCATATGAAAATTCAACAAACACTGTTCCAGGATGCACCCAGCACCCTGTGAATACACCTTTCAAAGTGTTACAGGAAGAAAATACTCATTCCAGTCAATTGTTAAATGCAGTCATGTACATGTATTTGTGCATATGTAGTAAAATATGAAAAGCAGAAAATTCATGTGTGGCAAATTCCAAAAATGGCACAAACTGCAGTGATACAATGTACATGAAGCAGGCCTACTCATGTGAATTATTTATAAACCTCCACTGATAAATTATGCAGCCTTCCCTGGATAAGGTCAACAGAATGTTCATTCACAGCATGTACTGCTGATTTCAGACACATCAGCAACATTGAGACATTGCATAATGCAGAAGAAATGCTCTCTTTTTTCTTTATCACAAATTAACTACAGAAAAGCTTCTCAAGATTAAATAGTGCAGTAGGTTTTTAGATGGAACTGGACCTGAAATTCAGTTCTTAAATAAATTTTTGAAGTCCGCAAACAGTTCTCAAATTCTTTGCTCGAGAATCAGGTGGGTATGACAAAGGACAACATTTGGAACAAGTTTAAATATTAGAGTAGTACTGTATTTCACTTAAAAGTTAATACAAACATTTTTCATCAGCAGGCATTCTTTCCATTGTAAGAAGTATGAAACTCTAATTTCTGGCATTACTGGATAACTTTAAGTGTTTGCGATTTACCAGAAAATCAAATATTTTACAAGGGACAAGACAAAAATATAAAATAAAATCAAGGATGTTATGCAAAATCAGGATAGTTGCATACATCTGACAAACTATGATTAAAAACTTTGACTATGACAGCAGAAGGTCGTGGCGATGAGGAGTCTGGATTTCCATGCTACATACCTCTGTAAACACTCACTCCCTCAAGATCATTAAAAAGCAGGTGCAGATACACTTACTTATAGTATAGTATTGACTCAATTCCACAGTTTGTGTTTGAAACTTATTTTACTGTAAAATGATTTGGTTTGTCAGGATCTTCTGCCCAGTTCTTTATGTAGATAATGATTCATAACTTACAAATCAAACTATACATATTTTTTTTAAACTTACAAGATTATAAAGCACAGATGCAAAGGCCTTTTAGCACAGTTTTGTTTTGATGGATTCGACAAACTATATTAATAGAAATAAAATGGAATGTTGCCTGTTTCACAAAATTTCAGAATCCTGAGTCACAATCTTAATTTACAATAAAGCAGCAGACAGTGTGGACCATCTCTGCTCAGTGCATTCATTTCAATGCTGGCATTTATTTTCTAGCAAACACTGCACAGATGCAACAATTTGCATATTAATACTTCAGTATGCGGGCTAAGGTCAAATAAGCCTGTTACATTTGGTTAATAAAATAAAAACATCACAAAATTGGAGCTTTCAAAGAAGGCCTTTGAAAATTTACATTATATAACAGAAATGAATACTGCAAAAATCATGTAGAATTCTTTCTATACCTCTCCCCTATCTGTTGCAATTATAACCTATTTTTTGCATACTCCCATTTCATCATCATCTCATATATTGCACAGATTTCTTCTGCATCACTTGTCCCTTTGTCCCTAAGCTACTGAATTGCTCAGCTCATGTTCACCACAGGTGCTCTTAACAGGTCCCTTAGACCCAAGTGGTGAGACAGAAAGCAGCTGTGTACAGGACATACTGTGACAACGGTTGTTATTACTGATTCAACTTTTAGGAAGAAGCATGAAACCCCGTATGACATAGTTGAAATTTCAGTGTTTCGAGATGTATAAACAGTCATACAGCTCCACCAGACCTGGATAGGAAACAATATTCAGGCTGTTCAAAGCCCAGCACCTTCTCATGCAATAAGCAGGAGAATAGCAGAGCAGAGACTAAACACTGGCACTGTAGAGGCACAGACAGAGAAATAAATAAAACAGGATGCGGTGAGCAAGTCCAAGTTCAGTGATTCCTGCTAATTGTTAGAAATTGCACAAAGCATACCACCACTATTAGAACATGTTAACTTAAACAGTCACTTTTATACATAGCCCTGCATAAGTAAGTATATATGTAAATCAAGCTACCTTAAATGAAAACTTTGTTAATCAAACTGACATGGCAGACATTACTGTTCATGAATATTTAAAAGGCTACTTTCTGAAGGCAGCACATGGTTTGAGCACTAGCCGAGTGTCACTTTTATCTGCCATCCTGTCTGACTGTTATTTGTACATGTTCAGACTTGGGGAGGATAACAATATATGTGCATATCTATCTATTTATGTATCTGTTTAGTCAATAGAAATATATACACACACATAGATATACATATATGTACAAACAGATACAAATTCAACTTAGTAAGCCTAACTGCCTATGTATAACACTGAAGATTTACTAACAATACCAGACAGCAAATGGATGACTTTCTTTACACTGTTAACAGAATATTACAGAAAAAAACAAACTTCTGAGAAAGTTCAGGGTCTTCATAGAACATACGTCAGACATGGAGAGCATCTTTAACATCAGCTGATGTGGTTTCTGAGAGATGCACAGCAGGCCAAACTAGTCATGCCAAAACTGAAAACAATTATTTGTATTGGGTTGGGAGAATGCAGAACATATTTTTTAAATGCTGTTGTAATCTCAGAGTTGGTTCAAATATGTATGGATATAACCGAGTCACAACTAAACATAGTTGTCCCCCAATGACATTTTAAATATTTAGTTTCATGCAAAACTGAATTTGAACTAGCATGTTTTCATTTATTTAGTTGCAACCCACAAAAATTCCCCTAAAAACATTTTTATTTTTACGTCTTTTTTCTCCCACACTAACTTCAAGCTCCATGGACTCACCATTGACCATTATCCTCCATTCATTCCTTAACCATTAAATGTTTGAGCATGAAATGCCCAAAGTTGCCATACTGTGGGGACAGAATTTATCTTTTTTAATGTTCAGAATCAAGATCCTATGTATTTCATGCCTTCACATGTAATTGTGTCAATACAAAAAGCAATCAAGTTTCCAATCATATGTCATCACTCCAGACATTTACTTTAACAAGCCATGAAATGCATGTTACTAGTCCAGGAGAATTCACTCAAAACAGAGAAAAACACCAAAATAAAAGTAGAAGTCACAAACGGCAGACAAGAGGTGATAAATCCCCAAAAAAATAGGTTTATTAGTCCACAGGTTTAAACGCTTTCATCCCAATCAAATCACATAAGGAACTTCATCAGATACAAAGTTTTAAAATTTAAAAGTCAAATCAATAGACTTGAATAGGTGACATCACTTCCTATAACATATTTAAAAGGAAACTGGCAAACAAAAGATATCATTACTATTTACATGCAGCCGTAAGACATAAGACACACAAAATGCAACAATAAGCACCAAAGTAAAATGCACAAGACGCATAGAGATATAAGAATTTTTCAAAATACTATAAAAATATATATAAATAAGTATATAAAAAGCAGTTGTTATAGTATTATATTCTATCCACACCCCATCAATTAATATGCTTTGAGCCTAATAAATAGGACAGCTAGTACATAACATATTTCAAAAACATTTTTTTTTTAATTTAAGTTAATATTCTTAGATTGCATACAATGTATCAAATCAGTAGCAAAAGCAGTGCTAATAAATGTAAAAAATTAATACACACAAATAATATTTTTTAAAAAATGAATTATAATATTGATATTAATTCATAAAAACAATTGTGTATATTCATATAGTTCATCTTTTGAGGGCTTTCAGTTTTAATAAACTACTAATGGACAAACTATCATTAAGGCCAGGCCAATGTACAGTGTTCAGTCTGAGTTTAAAACTGAAAGCCCTCAAAAGATGAGCTATTCATAAATATTCAATTCTCTATATACACATATGTCACTGTTTTTAAACCAACCTGACCAGATGGTATTGCTGCTGATGACGTTGGTAATAGCCAATGTCTACACCACCTCTGATTATTCCAGTGCCATCACCTTCTGAGTCATAGTCATCCCCACAAATGGAGAGAAGATATTCCTCATTTGGTGTTAATGGGATTACTGTTAGAGGTCATGCCCACTACTCGTGCAGCCAGTTGCATTCTGCCTCAGCTTGCTTCTAGCATGTTGTATCTTATATCATTTGCCATCTTCTTGAACTGTGTTAATATGCAGTTTCTTCCAGTGAATGCAGTAATGTCCAGGACAACATAATTCTTTTGTCTTCTTGTTTACTCCCCTTTATAAAAAAGATGTTTCCCATATATCCTAAGGGCTGCCATGGCTGAAGTTGTCCTTTCTCTGCCTTGATCCCTGGTTTTGCAGCATTACTGCCTATAAAAAAATGCCAGATTCATAAACCAAAAATGTTTGATAGAAACATCAGTCAAATAACCCAACAATGAAAGTAAATCTGCCATCCTCCTTTAAAAAGGTTATGCAACAATATCTCATAAATCTATAGGTAGTCTATCCGAGTCAAGTTATGCTTATAGTAATGTCTGCAGGGGTCTATATCAGCATGTTGAATGCTGAAAATGCTGAAGTCAATTTCATCAAACTAAAATGTTCGAAATCTCAGAAAAGCGAACTGACGGAACATCGATTTCTTTCACAGGGAAATCAATCGGTGTTCTGTGCAAAAAAAAAATAAAAATTTAAATACTTTAAACACTCACCTCCCCTACTTAAATATACCAACTCCGAGACCACAGCACAGTGGAGGAAATAGCAAACTCCGATGACGGCCCTCCGATTTCTTTCCCTGGGAAAGAAATCAATGTTCCGTCAGTTCGCTCTTCTGAGAATTCGAACATTTCAGTCCGATGAAATTGACTTTGGTGTTTTCAGCATTCGAAATGCTGATAGGAACCCTGTCTGCAGTATCATAAATACATTTACAACAGTAAAGCAATCACTTTATTAACAGATTCATCCTTCCTCTCGCCCTACTGTCATGTATTCATAACACTCAGAAATCTCCTAGACACACATATGTTCATTCAACAACACATCCTTACTGCTTCAGTGCTTCACAATTAAAACACAATCACTAAATGACACCAAAGTAAATGATTTTCTCAGTAATCACTAATCATTTCCACTGCCATTGTAATATCCCCATCGTATCAGTAAACGGAACATTTCAAGTTAACTCATTCATTTTTCATCAGTTGAAGAGTTTCATATTTATTTATTTAACATTTGTTTACCAGGAAAGTCCAATTGGGACAGAGCCCATTTTAAGCAGAGGCCCAGGGAGAAACGCTCCAGATGCATGTCTTGTGAGAGGAAACTGGAGCACCCATAGGAAACCTATGGTCTGAGAGACAGCAACTAGTGTTTTAGACCCTGATGGGTTTAGTCTGATACCAGACTGCTCAACTCTGACCAAAAGTCACACTTGAGTGGATCTTTGATTTCCTCATGCAGTTGCAGGTGTGAATATGGTAGCAGTTACCTGATGTTCATGTATGATGCTGCGCACACATCATGGAATATCACTGACTTTACTTTTGTTACAATGTTAATACTTGTTTCAGATTCTCAATCAATTTTATTGATTTATAACTTTTGCTGGAGTTGACTTTTGAAAGTCCTTTTGGCTGCTTTGTTACAAAGTATACAATTAACAGAACATGCTGGAGGGACAGATTCATCTCCCAAAGACTGCCCATACTCTGGAATAAGCTTCCCATTCATGTGAAGCAGAGCACCTTGCTGGCCGTCTTCAAGAGAAATCTTGACGAGTGGATGGCTAAGAGAAAGTTCACTTCAGGGATCATTCCAGTTGCCCTACTGGAAAGGGGCACTATGAACTAACATCAGGAGGCACAGTGCCTGGGCAATGTTTTTGGGCAAGCTTGTAAAGGCTCCAGGGCCATTAACCTAGTGCACACCTATGAACATGAAGACTCCACACAGAAGGCACCCCAGCTGAGAATAGAATCAGGGAACCTCTTGCTGTGAGGTAACAACGCTATC
>NC_056749.1:384005744-384023244 GCF_019279795.1 Protopterus annectens
ATTTCTTATTTTATTGACTATAGCCTAACTATAAACTTTGTCACCCCAAATACATGAAAGTGATCATGTTTCCTAATTTGCAATACCTCTTTGAATGCCATAGTATCAATACATAGCTCCTCCATCAATCCCACTGTTTTAGGGAACATCTTCATTATGCACACTTTTACTATGCATTACCATTCCTTTTCTACTTAGGTTCATAGATAGGTTCATAGATTATTACTAAGCTAACTGCCCTTGCAAGCCATTTTAAGCCTAGCCAATTATCCCTTGTGAGACTCAAACTCTGCACCTTGTGTTTGTAAGACAAACACCTTACCCATTAGGCCGCCCTCCCAACCCCAATTTGCTTGCCATTTGTTGCATTTGACATGCATTTATTGCCCTTGCACGTTTCCTGTTAGCCACTTCTATTTGCGTGTTTATTTCCTCTACAGAAATTTTCCTCAGTTACTACTATGATGTTTTCAAATGTGAAAGCAGGATATGCTGAATGCTTTACTGTGACTTACTCTTTGCAAGTTTAAATGCTTATTAAATGTGTATATAGTATTATGCTCCTTGTCTTAGGAAAATACATACAAATATTTCAAGCTTGGGCATTAATGCCCTTCTAGCTTGCCAATATACCAAAACACTTGTTCCCAATAATAAGTGTCCAGGCTGTTCTTAAAAATATCTAAACTTGTGCTTACTGTAATGTCATTTGGTAGTCTGTTCCATGCATCTGCTGCTCTGTCAGAGAACCAATTAGCACACTTTTCATTTCTACAGAACCTTCTACATAAGTTATCTGATGATTCTCTAGTACTTTTTGATAACTCCAAACTTTCCCAGAGATAGTTGTCTGTAAATGTCCTATATACCTGAATAAGACCTTCTCTTAGATATCTGTAAGAGACACTGTACAAGTTCAGATATTTTCGTCTTTCATAATAAATTAAAATTTCACCTCCATGGATGCCCTCGGTATATTTCTGCTGTACTCTTTCCAATTTACTCATTCTTGTTTTCTTATAGGGTTTACATACTGTTATTCCATACTCAAGTTTGGGTTTAATATATTTAAAAAACTGACTTCATTATTTATGATTTCCTAGATTTTGTAAATCATTTTATAAAACCTATAGTTCTATAACTATCATTAATCAATGGCTGTCATGATTTGAAAAACTCATAGCTGAATCTACTCATATACCCAGGTCCATAAATGAGTCTACAGTTTCAGTCACTGCGTGCTGTATTAAATATTCACCATTCAATTTATGTCTTGCAAATATCATATGTTTAGTTTTTGATGTATTTATCGGCATATTATTCTCTTGTGCCCAAATGGTCAATTTAGTCAAGTTATTTTGCAGACATGCCTTATCTGTAACACATGTAATCAGTTTACCCAATTTTGAGTTGTCTGCATATAGAATGTAGAACACCTCAGATGAAAAAGTTAGGTCTGAAAGATGCAATCTAAACAAGTAAGGGCCTAGAGCCCTATGGGACACCCTGACTGTAACCAAGGATTTCACGTGTCCAGTTGCTGTATGATACTTGCCATATCCTATTTGTAAGCCATGCAACTATCCATCTTATCAAGAGTACATTAATACCTAGTTGCACTAATTTAAAAATGAGGTCTGTCATAAAAATATATTATAAGACCTCACCCTCAATTCAACACACACTGTACCTTTTCCCTATCTGCTTGACGCACCGCATGCTGCAGATTGCTCCATCATTTCCTTACGTGGGCAGCACCACTTCTGATCAGTGGCTGTGATACCTACATAATGACCCTGTACAATTTGTCAAACTCCTAATGAGCTCAAATAATTTCTTTAGAAACCAGATGCTTTACTGCTCTTTGGACAATGACAATAACCTTGTTACACTTAAAATCTTGAAGTTTCAGTATTGGTTCTAGTAGTCTTAGCAAGTAGCATAAACATTACCCATAATCACGTTTCCTTGTTGGATCCTGGAAGGGAGGATGCTTGCATCTCTTCCTCAGGCTACAGTCACTCATCTCCGGTTACCAACTTTGAAGGTTTTGCATAATATTTTGGTCTGTACTGATGACGTATACTTAAACAGGACCCATTTGTATAAGGATAGCATGCAAACCATGGAACTGTATATTCTGAGGGCTACATCTCTCCCTTTTCTGGACCCCAGTGTAGACCACCTGTTCTTTTTATTTTTTACTACCCTGAGGAATGATGATGGTGAGGTTGTTGCTTTCTGAATGCAAAAGGTAGATCCCTGACTTTCAGATAACTCTGCCCCTCTTACCAGCTCTTTTTTCTCTAAATCCAGACATGATTTTAAGATGGAACTAAGGCGTCCTCCACCGGCGCTCTATGATGGTTGCAGCTACATAAACACTGCACTGTACAACACCCATTAGTCTTTATTTATTTTTATTTATGAGTAGTATCTTAAATGTTCATTCCGTACTTGGTATCAGACTGCAGTCATTATTGGTAAAAGAAAATGTTTCATAATTCTCCCTAGAGAACTCTACTTGACTCTATAGAGCGACTGGCTGCCACTGCACATAGTTTTTGACAAGGGCAATGGAAAGTGCTACCAGACAGCATATAACATGGTGACTGTAATAAATTTAATTGGAACAGCTTCTTTAAGGTAATGTCAACCAAGAAACAATGTGTTCCAGTATAAAACACATGCTGAGTGAAATTTATGGAGCAGTGGTCCTCAATTCACAAGTCAGATATTCAAGTATCAAGGTTTTACATTAGGCAGAATATGCTAAAGCTTAAAATTCACATTTCCTTTAAGGAAAGAGAATAAATTAAAGGCATAAAACATTTGCAGTCTTTAAATAAAATTTATCTCATGATCATGAGTGACTTTTTGAGGGACGTGTTTCACCTCATATAAGATTTTACAAGAGTCCAGTTTCATTTATGAAACTTTTTCATATTTGAATATTAAAAAAAAACTAAGAATGAATCACTCTGAATCAATTAAAGTGAAATTATATGATCAATAGTTTCAAAATGGTGACAAGAATTTAAGATGGTGAGTACAGATCATACCTTTATGGCATACTCCTATCAATCCTCATTGATTCAGATACTAAATGAAAACATTAGTGGTTATTACAGGGTAAAACTTAACTGCAACTGAACTCAGGCAAGATCAGAAACAGAAACAGCGGTGCGGAGTAGAATGTCAGATGTCTGTGGATGTATCACCAATGCAGTAGCCTAAGCAATATGGGGGTTTACCTCCCCTCCCACCCCCCACCCCATGTACTGGTTAGCTTCTAAAATTTTGGGCACCTTACATGCAATCCACCTGATAGTAGTTTATGGTGTGCACCATATAACAGGCAGGATGAGAATTGAACATTTCAGAGCTTTGTTTTCCAGCAAAGTAAGACTTCTAATCAACAGCTCCCATAGTACCCATCCATCAGTTATGATCCTAAAGATGGGCAGATAAGTTAAATGGAAGACTTTCCCTAAGAGGAAGATTTCAATTTCTGGTTGGGTTTATTTGGCAAGAATTTTGTGTTATTACTCGTGAAACAAAGAGAAAATGGACAGCCATTTAAAATAGAAATTTGTTGGTCCTACTTCTTTGAACTTTTTATGAGACAAAATTTTGTTTAAGGATTAAAAACCTAAACAGATTTAATAATTTATGTGTTAGGAAAAGGAAGTTATGTCTTTGCAGGATGTTTAGTGGTATACTTACCTGAGAATGACTAGTTCTTGCCCTTTATCTTTACTGGCTCTTTTGGTTTATCAATCCAAAGAGAGGTTTTGCATGTAGGGCAGGTGCAAAAGGCCAAAATAGTAAGCACAAAGTCAAAAAAGAGGCCAGCAACAAGAATGATGACTTGGTTTATTGTGAATGTAAAAAATCAGACCGGTTTCAGCACATTTGCCTTCATCAGTGATTACCATGTAGCCAGATTAGTCATGCATTTATATATCTAGCATTAATTGTCAATCAATCAATAAAACATTTAAAGGCACAGTAAAAAAGTAATAATATGCATCCCTATACATCATGAAACAAATCCTAAAAGAATTTCTTGGATAATGCATTTTGAAATTTACAAATGGTCATTAAGACCCGGGGAAAATAGAGCCCACAACTTAACTATCCACATTGTTTCTTTTTCATTTAGTAAACTGTGCCAACCCAATTTTAAAGATCTAGCACTCCATATCTTATCAATGATACAAAAGTGGAATACCGCTGATGTGGGAGTACATACATGTCTGTAAAGTGCATTCATCATGCGTCTTAAAAACATCTTAAGACTCTCAGAGACAGATACTTTATTTGCTACCAAAAAAATTCATAAACATTTGCAGAAACCAGCTGGTAGGCCAATAGTATCTGGCATGGGCTCACTTATGGAACCCCTATCAGAATTTCTTACTAAGTACTTACAGCCACTTTTGAAAATGGTTAGGTCTAGGATCAAAGACATGACTGAATTCCTCAGAATTCCAAGTGACACACAATTGGAACCAGGATGGATAATGTGTACATTGGATGTTACAGCCCTATATACAAACCTTCCAGACTGGGCTGGGCTTGAAGCTCTTGAATATTGGCTCCAAAAAGCAAACCTTTATCCTCCTGGTTTCAACACACTGTTGGCCTGTATGGCAGAACACGTCCTTACAAAAAACATCTTCTATTTTCAGAAGGAATGTTATTGGCAGGTGCGAGGTACGGCTATGGGGGCATCCTTTCCCCCCATTTATGCAGATCTCTTTATGGGATACTTGGAGGAATTCCTTATGTATGATGAGTTACATAACATTTTTTGGTTGAGATGGATATTTGGTGGTGATACCTGGACTGTTGGTTAGTTTGGCGGGCGGATACAGAATATCTTTTGGAGTTTCCTCAATACCTCAACAATAATAAGTGGGGTATTGAATTTACACTTAATATGCACCGCCAACAAATTCATTTTCTAGATGTTGAGATCTGTAGAAATACAGATAATATACTATCGACCCAGGTATTCCATAAATATCCACAATACAACAGTCTTCTTGAAGCTACGAGTTTACATCCTGATCACATCATTAGGAATATTCCCAAGTCCCAATTCCTTCGTATTAAAAGGATTTTCTCCTCCCAGAATGACTATGAACATCACAAAAATGACCTAATATACAGGTTTAAAGTGAAAGGTTGCAAACCTGGACTTATTATAACAGCCAGCAACTGGGCCAAGGGGCAGGACAGGACAGTATTATTGAAATATCATGAAAAAACATCACCATCAGAAAATGTTCTTAGATTTACAACTACATATGGTAGGAACATTCATGCCATTAGAAATGCAATTAACAAAAATTGGAACATTCTCATGGCATATGAGGAACTATCTAATCTTCTTCCAGATGAATGTATGTTTTCATATTGCAGAGGTAGAACGTTAGGATCTCATCTTAACCACTATAAATCCAGGACAGAAAGGGACCCTATGCAGGATCAATTAACTATCACAGGAGAGAAATTGATTGGATCATTCTCCTGTGGGCATTGCTCTTTTTGTAAACACATGTTAAAATCTAAGGAATTTATCTGTAAAAATACCAAGTTTGTATACAGGATCAAACATTTTGCAAATTGAAGTACAGACTGGGTGGTCTATTTAGCTACCTGTTCCTGCTCCTCATTTTATGTTGGGCAGACTTCCAGGCTGTTTATAATTAGGATGTCGGAGCATTTAGGTGACATCAGAAATAAACTCTTAACCAATGCACTTTACAGACATGTATGTACTCACAAATCAGTGGTATTCCACTTTTGTATCATTGATAAGATATGGGGTGATAGATCTTTAAAACTGGGTTGGCACAGTTTATTAAATGGAAAAGAAAAAATGTGGATAGTTAAGTTGGGGGCTCTATTTTCCCTGGGTCTTAATGACCATTTGTAACATTTCAAAATGCATTACCCAAGAAATTCTTTTAGGATTTTTTTCATAATGTATAGGGATGCATATTATTACTTTTTTACTGTGTCTTTAAATGCTTTTTTGATTGATTGACAATTAATGCTGGATATATAAATGCATAACTAACCTAGCTACATGGTAATCACTGATGAAGGCAAATGTGCTGAAACCGGTCTGATTTTTTACATTCAGAATAAACCGAGGCATCATTCTTGGTGCTGGCCTCTTCTTTTGGTTTATGCCATTTGTTTTCTAATCCTCATTCTTGATGTCCTGTGGAGCAGCAGTCTGTCTCCATAGTATTACTTTCCCCAGTGCACAAAAGGAATGGACTTGTAAAGGAGTTTTCTGTGATTTTTCTGTCTTCTTCTTTGTCTCAACCACTGGTGGGTGAGACTCTGGCAGGGGTGGCTCATGATATAGGACTGCAGCCCCCAACCTGTAGAAAAATAAAAAAAAAAGAATAAAATTTAAAAACAGTCGCCCCACCCTAGAAAGAAAACAAAGAAAAACAATTCATGAGTCCCAGAACTCCACGCATGCGTGCTTGGAGTTCCTGGTACTCAGAACTCCAAGCAAACATGCATGCTTTGTACTCAGAACACTCAGACTGCTGAGTTAGGCAGTCCAGACAGGGAAGACAGGGATCTCCACCCTGCCAGCCCAAAAGTCTGTGTGGTGATGACCACACAGACCGGAAGGTCACCGGACTACATCGCCCGCAGGCTGGAGGTTCCAGCCTACTCCTGTGATGTTTCGCAGGGAAACAGCTTGCACAGGCTGCTACAGAGGATGACTAGAGTTGCTGGGGTGGGGAAACAGTTGTGCAGGCTACTATGGAGGACAAACAGAGTTGCTGGGGCTGCTACAAATGGAGTTTGATCCGATCTATGGAGGGAGAACGGACAGAGTTGCTGCTATGGAGGTAGGGTGCTACGAACAAATGGAGGTGTGTGTGTGTGTGTGTGTGTGTGTGTGTGTGTGTGTGTAATGCCCTAGTTGCTACATACAGGTGGCTAGAGAGGACACATGGTGGTGGGTAGAGAATACTCAGACTTGAACCCTGTACCTTGGGTGCAGGTAGTAAGGGCCTGAATTCCCTACCCACCACCATCTGTAAATAATTTGCAGATTTTTGCATCATATTTGTTCTCTTCCTCATAAAATCTGTGGTTTCTGTATGTTTGCTGTTGCTAGCAAAGTCAGTAGTGCAGTGGTGCACTGGCAGCATTGTTGTCTGACAACTACAAGTTCTCTGGTTTGATTCTTGGGTGGGGTGCTTTCTGTGTGGAGTCTGCATGTCTTCCCATCTTACAAAGACGTGTCTGGAGTGTTTCTCCCTGCTCTGTTGAAAATTGACTTTTGTTCCATGTCAGACTTTCCTGGTTAACAAATGTTAAATAAAAATAACAGGCATTTGAATTTCAGACTTCATATTCTTCAGAATATGGATACTTGAAATTTGTCCTTATTTTTGGGACTGTATTTCCCCATTATTGGCTTTGTCCAGATTTTTTGTCCTAAGGTTGAGAGCTGAATATGATTGGGGCCTATATTCCCCCATTACTGGCTTTGTCCATGTGTTTTGTGCTAAGAGGTTGACAGCTATGGTGAGAACTGAATTCACTAAATGGTAGTCATTTAAGTTTCTGTCTTCCTCTCTTTCACAAAACAGCTGATTTGGCATAGTGGTATGTTGCTCTGACTGTTTTGCACAGGGTTCCCCTGGGTTTAAGGCTTGGAAGTGAAATGTATGGTGGTAACGCAGCATTTTATTGTAGCAACTTTCCAACATTATACAAGCAATGTTTAAAATGTGTCCCTAGTTTTTGGACTTTTGCCCCCCCCCCCAATAAATTTTGGCTTTTTCCAGATTTCTTGTGTTGCAAAGTTCAGAGATACAGTGGAGTGTCGAGTAGATTTTACAAGGAGCTAAGAGCTGCAGGGGAACAAAAGTTTAGTACTGCTTATGGTGAGTCTACTTGCATTGTTAATAGCACAACAGGTAGTGTACTTGCTTTTGATGCAGAAGGCTGTGGGTTCTACTCCCACAGTAGGTAGATGCATTGCTGATACTGTACTGTGTTGTAAATGGGGTGGATGCTGCAGTCCTTTTTGGTGAAGGTACCTAGTAACTATGAACCTCTCAGTTTGCCATCCATTCCCTACTGCGATATTATTAGCTTATCATTTTTTAATGCAACATGGGCAATTTATTCCTCAAGGGCAATAACCACTTTATTTGTACATGAAACAATGACATATAAAGTTGTTTGCTACCAGCAACTTCTTCATTAGTTACAGATTTCTTTAATGTGGAATTTAGATGACTTTTATCTATACAGATTGTGCATATTTACTGATACTGGTGGACTGTAGAGATTTGAATAGACCTTTATGATGGAAATGTAAGTTTGAGTAGACTTTTATGATGGGAATGTTCTGAATTGGGCAGTTTTATCATTATTGGTGCATGCATTTTGCTTCATTGTTTACTGGAAAAATGTTCAAAACAATAACTTTAAAATGCCCTCTAACAACTGTATTGTATTGTACAAGGAGTATAATTTAATAAAATCAGGAAGGTGTATCAAAGAGCATGTGTATGTTTCATGTTCAAGGGGTCTATGATTTGAAAACAGCCCAAAGTTAATCTTTATCTGTGCTAAATAAAATAATATTTCAATACACAGGAGATTCAGGTTAAAATGTTTACTAGTGTACACCAGGAGGCAAAAAACATACAAGTACAGAATTTTGTCTGACATGAAACAGGAAGCACACAATTTTATATAGGTTTAACATTTAAGCTATGCCCACCTTACTGACATGATATGTCACAGAGCATCTACATCACTTTTAGCTTACAGTCTTCTATTCATAAAGCTGTTGATGCTGTATATTAAAAAAAAAACTTTTCCTCTAGATACAATACGGCCTTGCTATCCAGCTGGTCAGACATAATGTCTTTCTGTAAAGTTACTTCTTCAAGGTTTCATATCAGTTCGAATACAATAGCAGTTTCAGTCTTTTAATACACGTCTTTGTTCTCTTACACTTTCTCACACAGCTGCGTGCTATCTCAGTAACACATATACAAGGCCATATCATTCCAACAGGAAAGAGCAGAAGATTTAATTATTTCACACATTTAATTTCCTGACTCAGCAGATAATCACTTGTGAAAAGCATAAACATTAAAACTTGCTAAGCTAGCATTCTGCCAGGGTCAAATATCAGCTTTGCTTCAAGCCACACTGCAGTTTCAAAACTACTTACATTTACACATGAATTAATCCTTACTATTATATGATTAATAGAATAAAATGCATTATATACTACTTTGCTTTTAAACTAGCATTTCTCATATATTCAAATACACATTTTTCTAACAATCTGCCACTGGCAAAATGTATTTTCATTTGAATGTGGGTTTCAATGCTGTTTCAATGAATGCGAGTTTCAAGGGCATAGAAGTTTTAATGCTAAGTCTATATTCATTGTCAGACTGCATTGCTTTGTTTAGCAGATATCTATTAGGGTTTGTGCTGTAAAATGCAAAATAAAACTTTCAAATCATCGCAGAAGTAAAGCAGTATGCACATTACAGTGTTTATGGTAAATGGGGTGAAATAACCAAGGAATGGGACATTGGAATGGCTGCAGGGGGGAGGCTCCATTCGACCATGATTTTGTGAGGGGGGAAGGGCTGAACTATACCTTCTCAAATGTCCAGATTTTTGCAGAATGAATATATTTTTGCTTCTTATTTTTGGTTTGTTGGTTATATACTACTTTGCTTTTAAACTAGCATTTCTCATATATTCAAATACACATTTTTCTAACAATCTGCCACTGGCAAAATGTATTTTCATTTGAATGTGGGTTTCAATGCTGTTTCAATGAATGCGAGTTTCAAGGGCATAGAAGTTTTAATGCTAAGTCTATATTCATTGTCAGACTGCATTGCTTTGTTTAGCAGATATCTATTAGGGTTTGTGCTGTAAAATGCAAAATAAAACTTTCAAATCATTGCAGAAGTAAAGCAGTATGCACATTACAGTGTTTATGGTAAATGGGGTGAAATAACCAAGGAATGGGACATTGGAATGGCTGACCATGATTTTGTGAGGGGGGAAGGGCTGAACTATACCTTCTCAACTGTCCAGATTTTTGCAGAATGAATATATTTTTGCTTCTTATTTTTGGTTTGTTCCTCATAAAATTTGTGGTTTTCTAGCAAATCATTTAGGAATGAAGTCACTAAATAATGACAGACATTGAGTTTCAGACATTATAACCTTCAGAAAAATGCATGCTAAAGCAAGACCTGCTATTCTATCAACTGTCTTAAGTTTATACAAGAGCACTTTTTAGTACTGTTTGCATGATCCCCCAATATATTTATTTGGCCTTGTCCAGACTTTCTGCATTAAGAGGTTAAAGAGGTATGTGCAAATAAATCACTTTATAGAATTAGGAATATCCAAACCTCTCAACTGTCCCCAATTTTGGCTCAAAATGTTGCTCTCCCCCTAATAATCCCTCCACAAAATGGCAATTTTGGAAGAAAACATGGAGGGTTTACAATTATAAATAACTGTAATGATCAGAGTTATAGATTACTTTTATTTCAGAAATGCATGTAGATGCTCTTATTTTGTCAGCTGCTCAAGTTAACAGTACTAATATTAAAAAGGTGTCCCTTCTTTGACAGGTTCCCAGCTGTATTGTGTGGCAATTTTATGTCACATTTTTGGTCTGTTTTTCATAAAATTGTGGTTTTCTGCCAAATTAGTGGCAAATCATTAAAGATTGAAGTTAGAAAATAATGGCAGACATTTGAGTTTCAGATTTCATACCCTTCAGAAATTTCATACTAATGCAAGACCTACTACTATTCTATTATCTTTCTAAGTTTATAATCACAATATTTAAAAATTGTCCTTATTTTTGGGCCTGTGCCCCACTTCTATGTATGGCTTTGTCCATATTTCTTGCTCTGTGGTTGAGAGGTATGAGTACCAGAGCCATCACCATCAGCCAGAGACATTTCAAATTGTGACATACTTGTTGCACCCCCCCCCCATGTAGTGACTCTGGATATGTCCAAGCAAAGTGAGGAGTAGTTATGCAGTGTAAGTGTGCAGAGTATTCCCCCATCCAAGGTAGACACAAGTACAACAGTGGCTTTTCATCTGTCCTAGATTTTGCAGAATGTTCATGTTTTCTGTCATATTTTTATACTGTTGATTTATACTTCTTACTATTCAGAAAATGCATGCTGTCACAGTGCCCTGTTGCTTTGTGTTTAAGTAGCAATGATTTAATGACCATCAGGTAAGCTTGTCTGTGATTGTAAGATGCAAGTAACCTTTAATAAGCATTCTGTTAAATAATTAACAACACTGAAAGCCTTTTTGTTGTTGTCATGCAGAGAATATTTACTAAACTAGATAATGCCTTAGGTATTGAACTGCATATGACAATCTTCTTTTTCTTCTTCTTTCGGCTTTTCCCAGTTAGGGGTCACCACAGTGGATCATCTGTCCGCTCATGATTGGCAGTGGAGTTTTACGGTGTTGAGTTGCCAGCCCAGCGCCCAACCTTCCACAGAAGGCACACACTCACACCTAGGGCCAATTTAGAGTGTCCAATTCACCTACTGCATGTCTTTGGGATGTGGGAGGAAACCGGAGCACCCAGAGGAAACCCATGCAACCACAGGAAGGACATGCAGACTCCACATAGAAGGCACCCCAGCTGAAAATCAAACCGGAGAACGTCTTGCTGTGAGGTGGCAACAATAACCGCTGCACCACCGTGGCCGCCCGAACTGCATATGACAATATTTGTAATAAAGGACAGGATTACAGTATTTTCAGAAGCTCATTACATTTGTTGGAGATTTGCAGTCATTTTTGCAGGCTATACCCATAAACTAAACAAAATGCCAATCTATCATGTGTGGTCCATAACCTGTGCAGTAATCCTTTAAGCAATTTATCTTGAGCTTGTTTCTTGTTTGCTGTTCATTTTTTACTTTGATCATGTTTTCCCCATGAAACAAGTAGATAGTTGTTGTCAAGCAGCAGGTCTTTTTTGGATAATGAACATTTTTACAAGTGGGGGTATCACAGAGATTTCTACTTTTAGCATGTTACTTGGCACTTTTATAAAGCTGAATATAAGTTATAATTAGAACTTCAGTGCAAGGAGAAGATTGTTTCTATTTATACTTGATTTTTACTGACATTCCAGTAATGTATTTAAAAAGTAATTTATTTTTTCATGCCTCACAACCTTTTTCTTTCCATCTAGATATTAAGTAAGCTGTCATGTAGCCAATGCATTGAGATATTTTTTCTTCTACACTTCATTTTGTCTTGATTGGACTCTCGTAATGATGGTTTGGCACACAGGGCAGGGTATTTAATTAAAGTTCCAGTTGCTGTGTTTTTGAGCATAGCTCCACTCCTTTCTAGTTGGCCACACCTCTTCTCATTGGCCCCACACATTCAGCTGTCTCCTGCAGCCCCCCTTTTAATTTGAAGTCACCAGCCACCACTGGACTCTGCTATGGCATTCAATTGTGCCTCAGACCACCTATCATCTCCCTCTCCCATCCTCCTGCTGTAGCATTTGCAGCCACCAAAGACCAGGGGATAACCACATTGTCTACTGCTATAGAAATGCAAAGTGTGGGCCAGGGAGAACCATTTTTGTAGAGAGAACAGAGAGCAAAATCTGTATGCAAAATCCTCACAAACAAAAGCAATCACACAGAAATAATGCTGTCCGCTGAAATATTACTCAGCAAGCTGAAAACTTTCACTAGTAAATCACAGCAAGTAACACGGCCGAAATTCTGCACAACTCTTTAATAGATAGTTAAGTTCTTTCATCCATAGGACATTATTTGTACTACCATAAAACAACACTGACACAAATATATTCATCCAACATTATATCACATAACTATGTTACATCCAATAAAATTTAATATTATATTAAAAGTACTATAGCTGGGTGGCTACGGTGGTGCAGCGGTTAGCAATGATGCCTCACAGCAAGAAGTTCTCTGGTTCAATCCTCAGCTTGGGTGCCTTCTGTGTGGAGTCTGCATGTCCTCCCTGTGGTCGCGTGGGTTTCCTCTGGGTGCTCCGGTTTCCTCCCACATCCCAAAGACATGCTGTAGGTGGCTTGGACACACTAAAATTGGCCCTAGACGTGAGTGTGTGCATGTGTGCCCCTTCTGTGGAAGGTTGGGCACTGGGCTGGCAACTCGACACTGGAAAACTCCACTGCCAATCATGAGCGGATGGTGATCCACTGTGGTGACCCCTAACCGGGAAAAAGCCAAAAAGAAGAAGAAGAAGATTAAAAGTACTATAGCTCCTCTATACAAATATGCTAGACACATATATTAGTAATATATATATATATATATATATATATATATATATATATATATATATATATATATATATATATATATATATATATAAGATACAGCTATAACCATGTACCATCAATTTTAATGTGCTGCTGATGGAAATGTTATCATTTATTCCCAGATTGTTCCCAGCAGTAAGCCTAATTTGCCACATAGGCTCACTGCATTCTATCTTAAGCTTCCATAGGTCCCCCTTTGTGTTCGATAGTAATTTATTTTAGTGCTACAGACAGGAACATTTTATGTTCCTTACTCTCTGTGGTATGTTTATACAGTGTATTGTTCTCGGTAGCTTTTCTTATGTCATAACAATGCTCATAGACATGTTTGCGCAAAGTATGCCCTGTGTTACCCACATAAAAACACTAACAGGAATGATGGTAGGCTAAATATACAATGTTTATATTGCACAAATTAATTTTTTGTGAGAACCTTAAATCATATTCTAAGTCCCTGAGTTTTAATTCAGCTGAAACATGTGCCACTAAACGCTGAGAACACATACCACAATTATAGGTTCATGATATAGCAGTACTGGTAGATTTTTGCACTACCTCCAATTTCTCTTTTATGTTCCTTCTCCTTTTATAAACAAAAGTAGGTTTATCAGTCATCATTGATGGTATGCCTTCATAACAAGAAATATTTTCCAATTCTATTTTATTAGCTATCTAACATTAAAATCTCTGGACTATATTTTAAAACTATACCCTTATTAAAATTACTTTTACATGAAGAATTTTCCAAAGGCCATTCTTTTGATAAGTATTCTGTAACAGGGGCCTATGCCTAGTATGTCTGTCTTTAAGAATTCATTCCTTGATGTCATTAACTGTCTATGCAGTAATCTCTGTCAGTATACATAGATACTACCTTCTCCATTTCATACTTTAAGGTACCATTTTGTTCTACTAAATTCACAAAACATGCAAACTGACCCTTAATTAAGCATTTCCTCTGATGTGGTGGGTGATTTATTTTATACTGTAAATGTGGTCTGGTAACAAACCAATTTGTCCAGGGACATCTTCAGGTGGGGGTTTGGATAGAAGTAGTAAGGGGTTTTATGAGGGCAAGGGAAGAAGCTAGTTGGGGGGGTAGATTGAGACAAAATGAGGTAAGGGTAGGGAGAGGCTTACTAAGTTTTGTGAGATTGTAACTGGGTAAGGAATCTCATTTTGACGTGAACTTGCTATGGCAAGTGCTACATCCAGGACGACCTGCAGGTAAGTTTGGAGACCAGGTAGGCCTTGGGGTTAGTGATGTATGGTGGTGCAGTGTTAATAAGTGAGTTTTTTTTTTCTCCTCATTAAGTATGTTTTGGGAGGCTCACTTTATGGGGTATGATGGTCTGGTTACAAGTTTTGGGTACTGGGAGGGTTGGTGGTGCAGTTATGTTGTTGTTACTTAGGAATTCGGTGACTGGGTTTTGTCTGCTGATTTGAATTGTTAATGGCCCTGGGTTTTGTTTGCTCATGTTTGTTGTCTCATGGCCAGGCCACACTGCAGCATGTCTAGGTAGGGTCTTTCGTTGTGGTGGAATGGCTACAAGTTTTGCTGTTGCATGATTTTCAGGTGAAGAGGGTTGGTTGTTTTGTTAGCAGTAAGGTAGAGATAGGTGAGCAAATTGGTGGCTTCACTGGCTCATCAGTAAGAGGTATTGATAATACGTGGGATTTTTTTTTTTAGTTGTCCCAGTTTGGGAGGCTCACTTTGTCTGAAAAGGAGGACACTTTCTTTGCTCTGGTCGCTCATTCCTACTCCCAAAAGTCTTGCATGTTCACCAGCGCTGCCATCTGGGACAGCATACTTGCAGTCATTACGACATATCCTATCAATCATTTGTCAGTTTAAGAGTACATTACCTTAACTGCATTTGGCATGTTTGCATGGATGATCCATTGGCTTAGTTTGTCATCGTTTGGCATGGTAAATGAAGGGTGCAATCTGAAATAAGTGTACAAATCATAGGAGTTTTTTTGTGGGCTTTTTGGTGCCCATGAGTGATGACCATTACTCTTGCTTGCCAATACGGCAACTAATATTGGACGGGGGGATGGCAAAAGGATGTTTAGAGGGAGGACATACTTACTACAGTCATGCTGCTCAATGGACCATATCTTTGCAGAAGATCAGAATATAGCCTGATTTTTTTTCCCTCATAAATTGTTGTTTCTACTAATCCAAGGGAAGGTCAAACCATGGAGACTTGAAGTCTGGACATAATGTCAGGCATTTAAGTTCCAGATCACATAGTTGTCACTTCATGTTAATGCAAATGGGTTATTCTACCTGTAGCATGCAGTGTATGTAACGTCAGTATATGTGGAAAGAAAAGGGACAGAGAGGCAGTCAGGACTAGGAGAGCAGAGCATATTTCAGGAGTACCGTGTTGGAAGCAGTTATTGCTAGGGGCTCCATTCCTCATGAAATTGTGGTTTTCTGGCAACTCACAGAGCATTAAGGTAAGGAAATAATGCCGACTTTAGAGTTACAAAGTCCGTTTGTGTAGCGTGTTGCTATTTTTATTTGGGGGTTGCTTGGAGAAATAACATTCTAAAATGTCAGAGCTTTCTGCATGATAATTGCTGTTTTGTGGGCATGCATGTTAAACCTAAACCTAAACCTAAAAAAGGTATGATTTGTTCTGTGATTTTGCCAATCCTAAAGGTGATATCAATTAATTAGGTGCAGTAAATCCTGTATGAATTTGGCAAAGATAATCTTTCTAAGTAATCAGCCAAATTTTATAATGGGGTGGTGAGGGATCACCCAGCAGTTTCAGTCAGGTGTCATGTAAATAAGTGTATTACTTACTCTACCTGGGGGATAGGAGAATCACACTTATTGTTAAAGCTGCTAATGTACCTTCAAGTGCATTCCGAAAAATCAAACCCTCTTTTTGTCAGGGTGACATTGGCATTGAGGGTGGTGTTGTGGGGTGGAGTGAGCATGGATATCTTTCACGGGTTGCAAGATCCTTGAGGCAACAGTGTATTCTATGCATGTGTAGTGAAGCTTGGGGTCTTTAGATAGGGAAGCCTGCCTGCACTGACAGTTGCAACAGATTGTGCGGTTCTTGTTATAAGTTTGTAAGAACAATATCTTAAGGTTGTTTCTATTTTGGGCCCTTTGTTTCACTTTTCTGTATGTCTTTGTCCGAATTTCTTGCTCTAAGGGGATGAGTCATATGGTTCTGGGACTATTCACTGTACCTGTAACCTGTTATTATTTCAGCTTCAAGGTTTGTATGGGGGGACTATGGAATTCATACCACTCAATTGTTCTCGATTTTGCCGGTTGGGTTACTAAATGATCAGGGATGTCCTTGACTTTGACAGAAATGTTAGCCCTGACCCTGTTATGCCCTCCTAAAATTGTTTACTGATGCAGGAAGGTGGTGAATTACACTTCAAAATAATGACAATAGTTAAGAGTTATAGACTTCTTTACTTGATAATTCACATTCTCTTAATGCCCAGAATCTGAGAAGGTGGCAGTCTTAGTAGGATTTGGCAGATGGCATAGTTCTTCATGGTAGAGGTTTCACAATATGTTCAGGGTTAGGTTTTCTATCTTGGGCAGTTTCATAGTTGGGTGGTTTCTGGTTGGGTGTAGTAGTTCATTAAAGAGGGAACTGATAAACTTTCAGACATGGGAGTGGCAGGCATCTTAGCGGTATTTTATTCATGCTTTGGTGTGGGGTATTTATAAAATGAACTCATGAAAGGGATGGAATGTTTAATTTTTTCTTTATCCTGATTATTTCTTCTTCCTTTGCCAGGATGAGGAAGGGTGCCACTTATATTGGGGAGCAAATGGGTAAGGAGGAACACTTAATAATGGCTCACTAGCAACTTCATTTAGGAAGCTCACAGAATGGTTAAAATATGATAATTTTATTTATAGAAATAGGCTTTTAAAGAAATAATGATTTAGTATATTTTTCATTGACAGCAGTTAAATTGTTAACACAGAGTGTGTGACAGACCTTTTTCAATGTGGAATTTTGAGGAGCATGACCCTTGATGACTCCAAATAAGGAATGTTCATCAAAATGAGGTACACTAGAGAAGAAT